>NC_092877.1:99468864-99676364 GCF_028372415.1 Notamacropus eugenii | reverse complement strand
GATAGAAGGGAGGGCACGCTGAGGGAAGGTGCAATCAGAATACAAGGTTTTATGGGGTGGGGGAGGGGAGAAATGGTGAGAAAAATTGGAACTCAAAATGTTGTTGAAATGAATGTTGAAATGTAAAAATAAATAAAACTATGTAAAAAAAGAAGTCCTTTCTCATAAGTTGCCAGTGTGGTTTGTATCTAACCATTCTTAACTCTGGTAACTGATATAGCTACTTCCTCAAACAGTATAGGTACAATTCCATCCATGCCCTCTCATCCTTTTTTTGCTCTTGTCCATATTTAAACAAAAATATCATTCCCAAGAGGTATAACTAATGCTCTGGGGTCCTTCCTCTAAATTTATTGGGAGTATTAATATGTGGATAAGAATGAAGCACAGAGTATCCATTTCTTACCCTGTGTTTCTGAAACATGGTTTGTCCACCTCACTGATGACACATTCTCCTTTGACTATACTAATTCTCCTGCACAACTGTTCATTAGTAATATGTCATGTTCAACTAGTATCTACCATGGATATTTTCATTGTCCTTTGAGTGATTTACTACTTAAAGTTTATAATTTAAAATTGACAGAAGGAATACTTAACTTGCATCAGTTATTTATTGCTTTTTTCTGGAAAACATTCAATGTTAAAGATGAACTCTACTGAGGGGGAGGAGCCAAGATGGCGGAGTAGAAAGATATGCATATGCTAGCTCCTATCCCATAGCCCATATAATACCTGTAAAGAAGAACTCTCAACAAATTCTGGAGCAGCAGAAGCCACAGAACAACAGAGGGAAGGAGATTTCTATCCTAGAGAGACCTGAAAGAATCTGTCAAGCACAGGATGCTGAGCAGAGCCCAGCCCTGACTTGGCCATGTGGCACCAAAAGTAGCAGATCCTAGCAGGCTTCAGGGACAGAATCTCGAGCAACAGCGCAGATGCCTTAACCCACAGGCCCCAGAGGTTAGTGAGAGGGTCTTTTCAGCTGGCCGAGAGGGGATCAGGGTGTCCCCATAACTCGGGCCTCTTCAGGTGGCAGCAGTAGAGGCAGCAGCAGACGAGGGCTCCCAAAGCAGGCAGTATCCAGCATCCATTGTTGAAGGTCTCCTCTTAAATCCCCTGAGGGAACTGAGCCCTGTGTGGCAGCCCTGCTCCCACCTGAGCAGCTGAACTTAACTTCAAAACTGAATAGCACCCCTGCCCTTCTGAAAGCCCCTGAGGCTAGGGAGCAGCTCATTTGAATCTCAGCCCCCAAGCACTGGTTTGACAGAGCTGGAGGCCAGGAGGGTGTGGAGAGGAAACTCAGAAGTCAAGTAACTGGCTGGGAAAATGCCCAAAAAAGAAAATAAATAAGACCATAGGAGGTTACTTTCTTGGGGAACAGGTGTCTCCCCCCATCCTTTCAGATGAGGAAGAACAAGGCATACTATCAGAGGAAGTCAAGGCCTCTGCCTCCAGAGGGAAAACTGGGCTCAGGCAATAGAAGACCTTAAAAAACAAGTGAGCAGCTTACTAAAGGAGAACCTAAAAATGCTGAGGAAAATATCAGCTTTAAAAAGACACTCAATTGGAAAAAGAGGTCCAAAAAGGCAATGCGGAGAAAAAGATTTTATTTTTTTTTTTATATTGTACTGTGCTTTTATTTATTTTATTAAACATTTCCTAATTGCATTTTTTTATTTAACTTTTAAAATTTATTTTCACACAATTTTGGGTTACAAATTTTCTCCCCTTTTTCCCCCTCCCCCCCCCAACACCCGAGCTTTCTAATTGCCCCTGTGACCTATCTGTTCTCTCCTCTATCCTCCCTCCCTGCCATTGTCTCCGTCTTCTCTTTTGTCCTGTAGGGCCAGATAGCTTTCTTGACCCCTTAATCTGTATTTCTTGTTACCCAGTGGTAAGAACATTACATTTGGTCCTAACACTTTGAGTTCCAACTTCTTTAGCTCCCTCCCTCTCCACCCCTTCCCCTTGGAAGACAGGCAATTCAATATAGGCCTTATCTGTTCAGTTTTGCAACCAAACCCTCACAAAGAGGCCTATGGTGATTTTTTATGAAACACACTTTAGACCATGTAATTTCCCTTATCAATAAACCCCAGCTTTATTTACAAGTTCAAATATTTTTGTATCTGTGTCTTATATTTCAATTTTAAGCTATTATGAAGCTTGTATATAAGATAGACACTAAAAAAAACCATTCATATAGTATTACCAGTATTGAATTAATAAACAGGTAAGAATAAACATATTTAGAGTGAATGCTTGGAAACATTTTAATGATTAGCACTCAACATAACTTGCAAACTCCTGTTATAGTACCTGGACAATATAAATAATTCATTCATTTGGTTTTCCCTATATGACTCAAGAATTCACATAGTTTTTGGAATGACTGATTTTTGGAAAAAACATTTTATAGTTTGTTGAATAAAGTGCTATGTAATCTGAAAACAACAGCATCTGGAATACCTTAACATCCATCAGAAATCCCTCTTAGTTGAGAATATGTGCTGTGCCTTTGTTGTAATAGCAAACACATTTTCCCTTCTTACATACCTTGTTTTATGTTAATGATCAAAGGATCGTAGAATAAGACTATTCTTCTTTTTAAATCTTCCCAAGAATCTTACATCAGAGACAAACAGTTGGTAGTAGTAGAAGTAGCAATAGCAGTTTTACTATGAAGATATTATGACTCTAATTATAGCCATGTGTTTGGTCATAATCTTTCTTCCAGTAACGATCTCCAAGGCTTGGCTTGCTGGGTCTCTCTACTGATTTTTTACTGTCATCACACCCACCCCCCAACGTGGATCACTTCTCTTCTCAACTAGCTTGCAGTAGATGATGCAAGTTTTCCATTATTCCTTGTCCTGCTAGCTATGAAATTAGAATGTAAACCTTCTTTAGGTTATTTGTATGTGCTCTTTTTAATTATAATAAAGCATAAGGTTTTAAATAATAAACAATGAGAAAATTAACAAAGCTGTAGAAATCTCAAAAGCTAACCTTCATGTCCTATATCAAGTAGTGAGAGCTAGAAATTAGCCTTTTTCTTTTTGAGTCCTTGTTATTTATATTAACTCATTTTGTTCTTGTTCAGAATCACTCAAATTAACCAGTCTCTCTTTGACCCTCATACTAGTTTTTAGTTATCTTCTGAGGGTAGAATCAATTATATCATGCCTCGTTTATAGCAGGCCCAATAAAATTTTTCCCATGTCTTCCAGGATAGCCTGAAAGAAGCTTATCACTTCCTTCTTCACCTTTCCAAAGGTCCTAATCACTCTAAGTCCTTGTACTTTTTACCTTTCCCTTAAATCCCAGACCAAGAAAAGTCCTTTTTTGTCATTTAGATTACTCACTGGGATTCAGGTTGTCCTGGTAGACATCTTCTTCAATTTTGCTAGATATTTAGTAATTATTTGATACTTTAATGAATTTTCAATGTCATAAATGTGCATACTCCCTCCCAAAAATACAGCTCAAAGTCTGTACACATCATCTTGTCCTATTGACTTTTATCTGTATTAGCCTAAAAATTCTTCAAAAGGATTCCACTTTTTTTCTAGATGCATTGAAATTATATAGATACAGTATGGCACACAGAGTTTTCATTAAGTAACACTCTCAAGAGCCTGGAGTGTCAAACTTGATCCTGATTTGTTCCATTTTGTCTGATTGATTGTCTTAAAGCAAGTTCACTAGAAGGTTTTCTACAACTAGTTTTATTTACTGGTAAATCTTGTATTTCCTACCTCTTCTTCTAGGTTGGAATCTAGGCCTCCTTCATTAGACCTGCATAGGTGTAACTGGCTTCAAAGGCAACCTCCACTACTGGCGATTCTCTTTATAAAAGCCTCCAGAATGGTGCCCAAATACTTTGTGATATGAAAATATGATATCTATTTCTGAACTTTTGGGGTTGATTGTAAAGATTGCTGGTTGTTGATAGCTCATATAATGGACATTTATTTCTGCAGGGATGGATAAGGATTAGACCAGTAATGAAGTTTGCCTGTATGTGTTATTAAGTAACACAGGTGACCTTGATATGTCTGTAGGAAGAAGAAACAAAATACCAGACCAGTGAGTGCTGGTTGGGGATTAGGTGAAAGAATGCAGAGGATGATATTGCTTAAAACCTTTCTATAAACTAAACCCAGGGAACAGGAACCTAAATAGACTGGGATATACTGATAAGCCTTGAGAAACATTAAATTGTATATTAAGCAAATATTTGGTATCACCCTGTTTTTCTTATACCTTCTATATGGTTTGTGAAATCATTATTTTCCTGTGTATAAGAAGCTCCCATTAAAACTCAGAGTTTTAGAATTAATAAGAGAACAAAGCATGAAAATATGTCAGAGCAATGAGAGTAAGCCCAGTCAAGCCTCTAAGCCTATTAAATGAGTGTAATCTAGGATAAATTTCATTTACTCATTTCTTAATTTATCAAACATTTGCTGTCTGCTATATGAAGAACAATATCCTGAAGGAGATGACATTTAAAAGTTGGACCAGATAAAGTCCCATTTAGTCCTGGTCTATATGTATAAGAAAGTCAAAGAATTGACAGAGCATGAGAATATACTCTCATATACACAGTATTGCATGCCTCTGAATCATCTCTAACTTTCAGATTGCTGATAAAGCTATAATGATTAACAGATCACCCAGGTTCTCAAGTACCACTCCCAGACACTCCTAGATTTAAAATACAAAATTACATTAAGCCATCATACAGCAATAACAACTGCTACTACTACTTTTACCACCACCACCACCACCACCATTACTACTACTACCACTACTACTACTACTACTACTACTGCTACTACTACTACTACTACTACTACTACTACTACAATTGCTCCTGCTGCTACTGGCAATAGGGCTCCCTCACATTCCCTGCATATATGGTAAGACTCATGACATCATATGTTCTGCATGCTTTTCTCACCCTTTAAAAATAACTGTTACAATTAAATTGGAGAGAAAAGTCCTTATAAGTAATTTTTATTTCCTTGAATAAAAGAGGCTACGAGATTGGATGTCACATTAATGATTTGCAGATTTGAATTACTATATAGTCATGGATCTCTTTACCTCACTGACTTCTTGAATTTTCATGGAATTGTTCTGTTTGTTGTAGACTATATTGCAGAGCAGTTTTCTAAGTTAATATGAGAAATCCATGCTGCATAAGGTTTTATAGAACAAGTACACGATGACAGAAATTTCTGTATCATTAAATCTTTAAGATTTATGCTGCTTTTCACAAGTCTTAAAGTCTTAGTGAGCCTTTTAATCTAAAATCAATAGTGACCAATTTTCATCTACCTCACACATGCAAAACTTTATCACAATGTGATGGTAACAGATACCAGTAACTGGGAATAAAAGGTAAACCTTCACATTATTAAGAAAGAAAACAACTAGGAAAATATTCATACCATCCTTGGATGTAGTTCATTTAGTACCATGGTAAAATCCCAGGTATACCATACACACAGACATTTATACACCTATACGCACATATAGATACAAATATACATATACACACATACATATGCATGTATATATGTATATGTGTGTGTATAGAGAGATATACATATACATATATACATACATAGATATGTGTGTGTATATATATGTATATATGTGTGTGTATATATATATATACATATATACATACATAGATATGTGTGTGTGTGTGTGTGTGTGTGTGTGTGTGTGTATATATATATATGCTTTTGAAGGGATTAAAAAATTCTCTTTCTCTGTCTGTGTGTGTGCATACCACCTGCAAAATATTGACAGCATCTCCCATAGTATTTCCAAACATCATACTGAAATAAGTAGGAGTGATATGATTAGTGCCTGTGAGAAAGATTGAGTTAGTAGAATTGGGCAAATCTAGAAGGATAACAGTTAAGACCAGTAACAGCTTTAGCAAGGAGATATTCTAGTTCACAGGCAAATCTACATAACTTTGCATTTGATACAGTTGGGAAATGAAAATAAGTAATATGGACAACATTTTGTGCTATAAAGGATAGTATTCTAGAAGATGAGCAGAGAGAGGTGGATATTGTTGGCCTGCTAAACTTAAGATTATGCTCTTCCCTAGGATAAGAAGGGATTCATCATGGTGACAAGTCACTGCAGTGATAGCTTTGTACTGACCACCAGGAGTTGAAGGCAGGATTTCCAACTAAATTGATTCGTAGGTGAAAGACATCCTAACATAAACCATCTACTTTGTTGTACCTTTAGCTCCACAATTAAGGAGAATATATTACTGAGATTAAGGGATGAATCATTATAGGTGAAAAGGCTCTGTGATCCCTCAGACCTTTGCCCTGAGGAAATAAAATTACCTTCAAAATGTTGTATCAGACAGAGAATAAAAATTATGGCTCATGCATTCATATAATCTTCCACTAATTTCCTAGTTCACTCCAAATCAATTTAAAAAAAACATTTATTAACTACTTATGTACAAGGCACAATCAGAGCATATGATGACAAAAGAATACTGTAGGATTTTATTCTTAAGAAGTTTTACAGTCTAATGAGGGAAAGGCAAGTATAGGAAGAATTTATAAGGGAAAATGAAATGCGTATTAAAAAAGCTACAATTGTTATAAGATAATTGAGGAGGGATGGGTTATTTTCTGGTGAGGTTTATAGGTCCATCAGACACTTCATAGTTGAAGTCACATGTGATTTGTGCTTTGAATGAAGGGAAGAAAGAACTACAATAGACAAAACTATGGGAGGAGGAAATCAATTCCAGGATTGAAGAACAGCCTGTGAAAGGACATAACGATGGGAAAAAGCAGAATGAAGACTTGGGATGGAAAGTAATATAGTCTAATTGAAATGTGGAGTATATTTAATTAAATAATAAGAGATCAGGATACACAAGTAAGTTGAAACCAGATGCTGGAGGAATCTTAATGCCAATAGAAACGATTAATATTGCTTTTGAGCAGAGAAGTGACATTAGTGTAGAAGTATATTATTATTGAGGAAAAACAAGTTGGAGGAAGCTATTGAGTTTATTTTTAGGTTAGGGATAAGGATAGACACAGGACCTAGAATTTCATTGCTGCAGAGTACTCTTTAGAAGATGAAACTCTTTCTCCCAATGAAGGTATACACCTTTTCTGGAATCTAGAGTCTTATATGGTTGACTGGAGGAGTAATAGGCTAAATGACTTACCAGGGTCACACAAGCTAAATATGTCAGATTCAGGACTTTTTCATTTTTTGATTAAAAGTCAGGTTGTTTGTCCACTACAACACGATGTATGCTGAGTTAATTTTTAGACCTGTGCATTTGAGGCACTAGTTCATCATCCAGATGGAGATATCCAACATATAGCTAGAAATAGAAGGCTTGAACTCTCAGGAGGGATTTAGAGAATGAAATAAAAAATTGAGAATTACTTCTTTAGAAAAACAAGTTGAAACCCTAAAAATGGATAAAATCATCAAGAGAGAAAAAGTAGAGTGACAAAAGAAAAACGCGTCTGGGCAGGACTTTGTGTGTGGGAGATCTATATTTAATGTGCTGGAGGAGAATAAAAAATCAAGAAAAATGTCAGAAGAAGGTATCAAAAAATTGGCAGGTGAAACATGCTAGTACTGTATTATATCACATAAAATAATGGAAAGTACAAAGAAAAAGGAGGTGAAGAATCCACAGTCTCATAAACTATGAAGAAATCAAGGAGGATCAGGAGATTCCAAGATCCTAAAAACCAAATACTTTCAAGTGAAGTCTATGAATAAGCTATGCA
This sequence comes from Notamacropus eugenii, assembly GCF_028372415.1. Classification (NCBI taxonomy): domain Eukaryota; kingdom Metazoa; phylum Chordata; class Mammalia; order Diprotodontia; family Macropodidae; genus Notamacropus; species Notamacropus eugenii. The sequence continues at coordinate 99,668,547 of NC_092877.1, read as the reverse complement.
GGTGGGTGATGGAAAGTAGAAATCATAGGTGTAGAGTTCAAGAGACTGTGAGTGGTGTTAGAATGATCACCAGATCTCCAAAAATGGTGACAGGAAAAAAAAAGATGTAGAGATGACATATCCAAGTCATTTGACAAAATCATCACTAAAATGTTCCCATGGAGTAGCAACATGAAAGATTAGAAAAGAACTCATGAACATCAAATGATAGCATGACAGTGGCAGAACAGGAGTTTGAGTAGCAATTGAGATTGAGAAGCATTCTAATATTCCAAAATGTACATAGAAAGAGATCCAGAGAAAAGTATTATCTTTCATCCATTTATCTCTCCCTCTGCCTCAGTCCTCTTAAACATATCCTTCATTCTTATCTCAACCTCTAGTCACTCTTATCTTCTCCCCAATTCCTAAATCAGTCATCCCTTCTCCAGGTTTAATTTCCTCCTTCAAATCCTTGATACTATAGTTCACCATTTCAGCTTTATTCTGTGTCTTATACTTGAATCTATTGTCATATTACTATTCATATATTTCCATCACCATTGCTATCTCCCAATATGGATTAAAATACTCCTTAAACCTTTTCCATTCCTCCTAATGTGTTTTTGAAAAAAAGTCATAAAAACATAATAACTGGGACTTCTACAAATGTACATTACCTAAGCTCAACCAAAACCTCACTTCTGTACCTCAGGTCCATTGCTCTTTCTGGAATGCCTTTCTGACATATGTCCCAAAGCATCTATTTCAAACCTTCTCTCCTGAAGCCACCTAAACCAATAACATCTTCACGTGCCTTCTCAGTAGAGGTACTCTCTTCATATTTTAATAACCTCCACAGGCTCCCTCTTCTTGATGATTCTACACTCTAAATCTCTTCAACACCATCTATTTTCCTGTCCTTTGTTCCATTATCAAAGGAAGAATGTGTTTTGACCCTCTTGCCTTTCTGAACCTTCCAAATATATTTTTAACCCCATATTCTTCCATCTCTTCTGGGAGCTGATGCTCTAAATAAGCTCTTGCCAAGCTTCAGTCTCTTTGGTCACTGTCCCTTTACTTGCCATAGGGAAATGTACTACTTGCAAATGAGTTCACAATTCTCCATTTCCTAGTTCCTATTAAGAGAGGACAAGCACTTATCCAAAATCGTAGGACCAAAGGTGGTACACCCACAGGAGGTCAATTTAACCATAATGACAAATGTCACCACAGGACTTTGAGTTTGTCCTGACCTGAAAGGATATATTAAAGAAGTTATTGAGCAGAAATGTACACTGACCAGTGATGAGCTTATAGATTTAGTGAAATTATTTTTGTTTGTAGATGACAAGCCAAGAAATGTAATATAAGACAAATGTCCTACTCCAGTCACCCAAAGAACATATTCCCTTTCATGCTATAAGGAAACTAAGCAGAAGAGCATCCATGAAGGTGATTACTCAAATGGAGGAACTCACAAAAACTCCAGGGAGAGAAGAACTCAGGCACCCAGGTGCCCCATCAAGAAAAGTTACATGGAATGGAAAGCAAGATGGCCTGAAAATGTAACCATCACCAGCAGAAGAAAAAAAGGGCATATATTTTTTCTGCTATATTCATAGCAGAGTATGGACATATATAATCTACATGCTTATGAGAAGAACATAGCTTTGGTGGTATAGAAGTTTAGAGTTATAGGCTCAACTCCAAAGGAAAAGAGATGGAGGCCAGGAAAGGAGGTTGTTTCAGATCCTAGAAATAATAATCATGCTGTTGTCAGCTATTACTAGATTTATTTTCCTACTACGGCACACAGGATTTCATAAGGAGATGATTGTAAAAAATGAGAATTTAGACTGAGTTGTTGCCCTTGATGATAGAAAACAAGTAACCATTTTGTTACTTGTTTGTTGCTCATATTTTTCATATGAGAAATATGATAAGAAAGTACCTATATAACCCCTAGAAGGCTTTGGTAGTCTGAAAAAAAAAATAACCATTCCTGCGATACCTTGAAAAAACTTTAGAATCCTTTTAAGAGATTACTAGTGTCAAACAAGTAAATGGTAATTTTGGCCATTGTATATCCAGATTCAACCTGTGTGAATGGGCATCCACTTTCATTGAAATGAATTCCAGGCTATTTTACATACTAGTAGTAGACTGCAAACATCAGGATGAGACTCAATTTCTACATGTTTTGACCATTCATGCAGCTTGGGTAGAAGCATACACACGGTCAGTGTTATATAGTCATAATGAACAACATTAAAGTTCTGACTTATCATCTCTGAAGACAATTCAGGGGAAAAAAAGATTTTGGCAATTTCCTGATGCCAAAGGTTGTGGTAGAGGCTTAGAAAGAGGACAAATGTGGTCTCAATGCACATGAGGGATATAGAATGGGCCTAATAAGGGGCCCATAAGTTCAAACTCAATCAATTCGGGGAAATATCTAGAAAACATACTTTGTCAATGATGAATGAACATAGTGACCATCTCTAGAAGCTGGTAGTGAAATGTATCAGCATAGAGTCTGAATCTACGTATATATGTATATATGTATATATGTATATATATATGCCAGGCCTAGAGGCCTGTATTGGGCTACCCGAGTCTTTCTTACCTGTCCCAGGTCTTCGGTTGGCCAAACCGGATGCACATATGAGAGAAAGGACATTCCAGAGTCGAACAGGGGTTGAGCTTTATTTCAGGGTCTGGGTTACAAGTGCAGGGGAATTCTTCCTTAGGAGGAAGAGGGAGAGATTTCCTAAGGAGGCTAGATCTTAAGGGATTGGAAGTAGAAGTACAAGTGGGGAGAGAGGGGAGGGGAGAGAGGAAAGAAAAGAAGCGGAGCCTACTGTCCTCTTTGGCTCCACACGTGCTAAGAGAGCTTTCAGGCTTCCTCAATCCTACTTAACCTTCAGCCACACAGTTTGCATCTCAATACCGTGCTGTTAGGTAACTAGGTGTGCTCCAATCCGGGACGACCTCGAGGGCAGGGAGACTCCACCCATCACGTATCTCCAGGGGAGAGGCGGAAATACCCGAGCTAGCCGAGCTAGCTCAGTCTGACCTTCTCGAACCCCCGCTGTTCATGGAGGGCCTCGTAAGACTCTAAGATTTAGAAGTCCCACTTTTACCCGCCCGAGACCGTCCACACGGAATTGAGCTTCCAATCCCAACATATATATATGTATATATATATAATCACTCATAGTGGTGATACTGAAGAAGAATAGGAAAAAAAAAAAGAGTTGATGTGTGCCTTTAAGCCAAGATCCAGAGTGAATCAATATACCATGCTAAGAACCAAATGCCTTGGAATGTCCATTAGCTGCCCAATCATTTTCTGGATAAGACGTGTTTAATAGTAAGTATGATCAGGCTCTATATCAGAGGAAGACAAGAAAAATATTGCTTTCAGGTAGCCAAGGTGAATGTCATTTTATCAAAAGCTAGATTGGCTTACTTAAAAAGTAGAGATAAGACATTAGAGATCTTGGGAGTTGTATTTTTAACAGCACACCCGGAGAGGAAACTATCTAGTGTCACATAAAGTATTTTAAAACACAAGGAGTTTAATTTTGCAAGAAAGGAAAATATCAAATTATAAAATTTTATTATGAAATCTGACATATAGGATATTCCTGAAGCTTAACTACAAGGCATTGAGAAAGGAAATTTAAAAAATTCTTGTAGAACTTCAGGACAGTAAAAATCCAGCATTTAAGACTATAGATTTTGTCAAATAAAATTCAATAGATTTGCTGAAGACTGAAAATATTAAACATGGGAGTGGGAAAAGGGAGTGTAAGGGTGAGACTCCATTGATCATATCTCTTCACACATGATTATCTTGGCTAGGTCAGAATACCTCTCAGCTGAATCACTCAGAACTGAAGGTAACTATGTACACTATATATAACTATTCAAAGTATAACACATTGAATCAACCAAAGATTTTCTATAAGAAGCCTGATTATGTCATGAGAAACTTGTCTAAATAAAAGTAGCTATCTCAGAACCAGAGAGATTCCACAGGTTTGGAAGGAGTTGGTTCATGCACTGCTGTAACAGAAAGACCTGGAAGCTAAGGGACGAGTCAACAGAGAAAGAGATGGTAGGACTGAGTTATGGCATAGAAGGGAGATGTGAAGGATGATTATCAGCCCTAAAAGTAATTCAGATAAGTGGAATAGGGCTCATACTAATGCTGCCAGTTTTACCAACCTGCTCAAGAATTGGGGAAACTTCAAAGGGGGGAAAACCCTGTTTCTTTTTTCCCTACAAGTACTTATCAATCCACAGTTTTATGCATTCTTCTACTTTTTTTACCCAAATGTTTCTTGCAATCTGAAACTCCTCTTCCACAAAGAAGCAAGAGACTAATTGGTGATCAAAATATATGCAACTTCTGGAAGAAAATTAAACTTTTACCAACACATTTAGGAATTTTCCTAACTAGGATAGTGTGAATCTGTCAACTTTCCCTCCAAAATTAACACACTGAAGACACAGAAAAGAAAACTACATGGACTTTAAGGGTATTATATTGTCCCTAGGTTTAAAAAGAGTTAATTGTTATACATGGGGGTACAATATATAACATTACTTTAAAACCTTTATTTGAGACTGAAATCACCTCAAATTATTATCTTTTGTCTCTTCTGTTTCTTTGCTTGTAGAAAATAACATTCACATATTTTCACTTCCATTCATTTCTCAATGTGACATCCCACCCTACACCACCATTCAACGGAAACTGATCTTTCCAATATTATCAGTCATCTCTTAATTGGTAAGTCTCATGGAATTTTGTCAGAATTAATTTTATTTTTTTTAAATGTGTGGTGCTTTGGCTGATGTAAAAAAAGCAGGAGTAGCAATCCTAATCTAAGACAAAGTAAAAGCAGAAATAGATCTAATCAAGAGATAAGGATGGAAACTACATCCTGCTAAAAGGCACAAAAGACAATGAAGCAATATCATTACTAAATGTGTATGCTCCAAGTGGTATAGCATTCAGATTCTTAGAAGAGAGGTTCAGGGAGTTGAAGGAAGAAATTAACAGCAAAGCTATACTAGTAGGGGACCTCAAACTCCCCCTCTCTGAACTTGATAAATCTAACCTCAAAATAAACAAGAAAAAGGTAAAGGATGTAAATAAAACTCTTTATAAGGTAGATATGATAGATCTTTGGAGGAAATTGAATGGGAATGGAAAGGAATATACCTTTTTATCAGAGGTACATGGCACATATACAAAAATTGACCATGTACTAGGACATAAAAACCTCATAATCCAGTGCAGAAAGGCAGAGATAATCAATGCGTCCTTCTCAGATCATAATGTAATAAAAATTATATGTAATGAAAAGCCATTGAAAGAGAAATCAAAATTCAATTGGAAACTAAATAATCTAATCCTAAAGAAGGAGTGGGTTAAAGAAGAAATCAAATAAACAATCAAGAACTTCATTCAAGAGAATGACAACAATGAGACAACCTACCAAATCTTATGCGATATTGCAAAAGCAGTTCTTAGGGGAAGTTTTATATCTTTGAATGCCTACATAAATAAAATAGAGAAAGAGGAGATCAATGACTTGAGCATGCAGCTGAAAAAGCTAGAAAAAGAACAAATTGAAAATTCCCAAGTAAATACCAAATTAGAAATACTGAAAACCAAAGGAGGGATTAATAAAATTGAAATTAAGAAAACAATTGAATTAATAAATAAAACCAATAGTTGGTTTTATAACCAAAAAAAAAACAAAACTAAAAAAAAAATTTGATCAATTTAATCAAAAAAAAGAAAGAAGAAAATCAAATTACTAATATCAGAAATGAAAGGGGTGAACTCACCTCCAATGAGGAGGAAATTAAAACAACAATGAGAAATTACTTTGTCCAACTTTATGTCCACAAATTTGATAATCTAAATGAGATGGATGAGTATTTTTTAAAAAATACAAATTGCACAGATTAACAGAAGAGGAATTTGAATATTTAAACAACATCATCTCAGAAAAAGAAATTGAACAAGCCATGAATGAATTCCCTAGGAGAAAATCTCCAGGGTCACATGGATTTACAAGTGAATTCCATCAAACATTTAAAGAACAGTTAATTCCAATGCTATATAGACTATTTTTGAAAATTGGGGAAGAAGGAGTCTTCGCAAATTCTTTCTGTGATACAAATATAGTTTTGATACCTAAACCAGGAAGAGACAAAACAGAGAAAGAAAATTATAGACCAATTTCATTAATGGATGTAGATACACAAATTTTAAATAAGATTTTAGCAAAACAAATACAGCATCTTATCATGCGAATAATACATTATGATCAGGTAGGATTCATGCTAGGAATGCACGGATGGTTCAATATTAGGAAAACTATTAGCATTATCGATCATATCAACAACAAAACTAACAAAAAAAATACATAATTATTTCAATAGTTGCAGAAAAAGCTTTTGACAAAATACAACACCCATTCCTATTAAAAATGCTGGAGAACGTAGGAATAAAAGGAACTTTCCATAAAATAATAAGCAGTATCTAACTAAAACCTTCAGCAAGCATTGTATGCAATGGAGATAAACTAGATGTATTTCCAATAAGATCAGGGGTGAAACAAGGATGTCCATTATAACCACTATCATTCAATATGGTACTAGAAATGTTAGCTGTAGCAATTAGACAAGATCAAGAAACTGAAGTAATAAGAACAGGTAAAGAAGAAATTAAGTTATCACTCTTTGCAGATGATATGATGATATAAGTAGATAATCCCAGAGATTCAAATAAAAAAAAAACTACTTGAAATAATAAACAATTTTGGCAAAGTTGCACATTACAAAATAAACCTTCACAAATGTTCTACATTCCTATATATTAGTATCAAAGTTCAACAGCAAAAGATAGAAAGAGAAATCCTATTTAAAGCTACAGTAGACACTGTAAAATATTTGGCAGTTTACCCGCCAAAACAAACCCAGGTACTATATGCACACAATTACAAAACATTTTTTGCACAAATAAAGTCAGATCTAAGTAAGTGGAAAAATATCAGTTGCTCATGGGTAGGCCAAGCCAATATAATAAACATGGCAATTCTACCTAAATTAATTTACTTCTGTAGTGTCATACCAATTATCAGATAATTATTCTCTAAAACTGGATAAAATAATATAAAAATTGATCTGGAAGAACAAAAAGTCCAGAATATCAAAGGTACTAATGAAAAGAAATGCTAGGGAAGGTGGCCTAGCACTACCAGATTTCAAAATGCATTATAAAGCAATAATTATAAAAGTACCACCTGGTACTGGCTAAGAAACAGAAAGGTAGACAAGTGGAATATACTAGGCACTCAAGACACAGTAGACAAGGAATATAGCACCCTCCTGTTTGATAAACCCAAGCACCCCAGCTACTGGGATAAGAACTCACTGTTCAACAAAAATTGTTGGGAAAACTGGATAACAGTGTGATGAAAACTAGGCATAGACCATGCCTGACAAAATACACAAGGATAAAGTCCAAATGGGTACACGATCTGGGTATAAAGACCAACACCATGGACAAACTAGAGGAGCAAGGAATAGTGTATTTATCAGATTTATGGAGAAGGCAAGAATTTTTGCCTAAAGAAGAGATAGAAAGTACTGTGAAATGCAAGATGAATAATTTTGATTACATTAAACTGAAAAGTTTTTGCACAACCAAACCCAATGCAACCAAAACTGGTAGGGATGCAGTAAACTGGGAAAGAATTTTTACAGCTGATCTCTGGGATAAAGGCCTCAATTCTAGAATACATAGAAAACTGAGTCAAATGTACATTAATACAGGTCATTCCTCAATTGATAATCAAAGGATATGAACAGGCAATTTTCAGAGGAAGAAATTAAAGATATCTATAATCATGTGAAAAATGTTTTAAATCACTTTTGATTAGAGAGATGCAAATCAAAACAACTCTGAGGTACCACATCACACCAATTAGATGGGCAAACATGACAGAACAGGAAAATGATAAATGTTGGAGAGGATGTGGGAGAGTTGGAACACTAATTTATTGTTGGTGGAGCTGTGAGCTCATCCAACCATTCTGTAGAGCAATTTGGAACTATGCCCAAAGAGCTACAAAAATGTGCATACCCTTTCACCTAGCAATATCGCTTCTAGGACTGTATACCCAAGAGATCATAAAAATGGGAAAGGGTTCCACATGTACAAAGGTATTTATAGCTTTACTCTTTGTAGTTGGCAAACACTGGAAATCAAGGGGATGCCCATCAATTGGGCAATGGTTAAATAAATTATGGTATATGAATGTAATGGAGTACTATTGTGTCATAAGAAATGATGAACGAGAAGAGTTCAGAAAGGCCTGGAAGGACTTATATGGTTGGAAGCTGAGCAAAAGGAGCAGAACCAGGAGAACTTTGTGCACCACAATGACCACAGTGTGCGAGAGTTTTTTCTGGCAGACTTGGAACTTTACAAAAATGCAAGAACTTAAAAAAAAATTCCCAATGGTCTTCTAAGGCAAAATTCCTTCCACACTCAGAGAAAGAAATATGGAATTCATTATGTTTTGATTTGTTATGATTTCTTCCATTTTTTTCAGTTCATCTACACAGTATGATTATAGTGAAAATGTATTCAATAGGAAAGTATGTGAAGATCCTATATAGAATTATATGCCATCTTGGGGATGGAGTGGGGTGGTGGGAGGTATATAGGGGGAAAAAATCTAAGTTTTGTGGTAATGATTGAAGAACATTAAAAAAAAATGAAAAAAAAAATTTTGTATTGAACAGCACAACTAGCACAGACCAGACCAGTATGATGAGCACAGACTAGCACAAGGAGCAACGGACTAGCAGGAAGTGTGCAGACTAGTGCAAAGAACATAGACCAGCGTGCAGTTCAGACCAAGTTGGAGAAGCAGGGACAAAACCTAGAACAGGATTCATGGTGCCACTGGCGGCAGTTACCTAACCCACAAAGGTCAGTGGGAGGTTCCTTCAGCCAGGAGAGGGGAGCGCAGTCTGGAACTCCAGCAACAGGCACTGCAGCAGCAGCGATCATTTTTAGAGCCTTCTAACCAGAGACCCTGGGGAAGCTGAAGGGCTGATGAAATCTCAGCCCTGAGTGACAGCCCTGAAAGACCTCTGCCTAAAATTCCTGGGGGAATTGGGCCATTGACCAGCTTCTCATTTCCTAGTTCTACCCAGGGGTGAGGAGGAGCACTGGAGGTGGAGCTGGTGGAGGCTCTGGAGAGGGAATTTACTTGTAGATTCTGGGCAGTAAAGTTTTTGGTTGCTCCCAGAGCAGTGTGTAGGTCAGAAGAGGAATAAACACCTCTCCTTTTATTGTACCACCTTGGAGGAAGTGAGAACATACAGGTCCCTAGAATATATCCTCCTCCCAACAAAGGTCTCAAAAGTCAAGTAACTGACTGGGAAAATGCCCAAAAAAGGGAGAAAAAATAAGACTATAAAAGGTACTTTCTTGGTGAACCAGTATTTTTTTTTATCCTTTTGCATGAGGAAGAACAATGAATAACATCAGAGGAAGTCAAGACTTCTGCATTCAAAACCTCTGAAATAAATTTGCAATGGTCCCAGGACATGGAAGAGCTCAAAAAGAATTTTAAAATCAAACAAGAGAGATGGAGGAAAAATTGGGAAGAGAAATGAGAGCAATTCATGAGAAAATCATGAAAAGCAAGTCAACGGCTTGCTAAAGGTGACCCAAAAAATGCTGAAGAAAATAACACCCTTAAAAATATGCTAACTCTATTGGTGAAAGAGGTCTAAAATTCAATGAGGAGAAGAATACGTTAAAAAGTAGAATTAGCCAAATAGAAAAGGGAAGTTCAAAAACTATTGAAGAAAATAGTTCTTTAAAAATTAGAATGGAACAGATGGAAGCTAATGACTTTATGAGAAACCAAGAAATTACAAAACAAAAACAAAGAATGAAAAAACAATAGAAGATAATATGAAATATCTCATAGGAAAAAACAACTGATTTGGAAAATAATTGCTGGAGAGATAATTTAAAAATTATAGGACTACCTGAAAGTCATGATCATAAAAAGAGCCTAGAGATCATCTTTCATGAAATTATCAAGGAAAACTGCCCTGATATTCTAGAACCAGAGAGCAAAACAAATACTGAAAGAATTCACAGATCACCTCCTAAATGAGACCTGAAAAGATAAACTCCTAGGAAGATTGTAACCAAATTCCAGAGTTCCCAGGTCAAGGAGAAAACATTGCAAGCAGCTAGAAAGAAACAGTTTCAGTATTGTGGAAATATAATCAGGATAACACAGGATGTGACAGCTTCTACATTAAAGGATCAAAGGGCTTGGAAGATGATATTTCAGAAGTCAAAGGAACTAGGATTAAAACCAAGAATCAACTACCCAGCAAAACTGAGTATAATACTTCAGGGGGAAAATGATCATTCAGTGATACAGAGGACTTTCAAACACTCTTGATGAAAAGACCAGAGCTTAATAGAAAAGTTGACTTTCAAACACAAGAATCAAAAGAAGCATGAAAAGGTAAACAGCAAAGAAAAAACATAAAGTACTTTCTAACGTTGAACTGTTTACATTAATATATGGAAAGATAATATTTGTAACTCTTGTGACTTTTCTCAGTATTTGAGTAGTTGGAGGGATTATACACACGCACACAAGCACACATGCATACAGAGAACACAGTGTGAGATGAATGAGAAGGGATGATACCTAAAAAACTAAAATAAAATTGAGGGGTGAGAGAAGAATATATTGGGAGGAGAAAGGGAGAAATGAAATGGGACAAGTTACCACACATCAAGGAGGCAAGAAAAAGCTTCTTCAGTGGAGGAAAAAAGGGAGGATGTGAGAGGGGAAAGGGGAAGCTTACTCTCTTCACGTTTAGCTTGAGGGAATGACATGTGCACTCAGTTTGGTATGGAAGCACATCTTGCAGTACAGAAGGGTAGAGCAGAAGGGCACAAGTGGGGTGTGGGAGTTGATAGAAGGGAGGGCAAATGGGACAAAGGAGTAATCAGAAGTAAACACTATGGGGGACAGGCTAGGATGGAGGGAAATGCAGTTAGTCTTACACAACCTAACTGTTATGTTTTGCAAAACTACACTTATACAGCCTATATTGAGTTCCCTGACTTCTCAGTGGGGATGTGTGAGGAGGGAGGAAGGGAGAGAAGTTGGAACTCAAAGTATTAGGAATGAATGTTGAGAATTGTTTTTTCATACAACTGGGAAGTTAAAAATACAGATAATGGGGTATAGAAACCTATCTTGCCCTACAAGAAAAGAGAGAAGAAGAGGAGAAGGGAGGGGTATAATAGAAAGGAGGGCTTATTGAGGGAAGGAGTAATCAGCATGTAAAAGATTGTGGGGTGGGGGGAAAAAGTCAAGGAGAAAATTTGAAACTCAAAATTTTGTGGAAATGAATGTTGAAAACTTAAAATAAATAAATAAACATTAAAAAGCAATTTAATATACATCTTTGAAGCATTTGATACTGTTGACAACTCCCTCTTTCTTGTTATTTTTTTCCAGGTATTCAGAGTATTGATTATTTTCATATTCTTTTTTGGGTGTTTTCACCACCAATTTTTCACCCTTTTCAATATAATTATTCATGTCACTCTTTGTTTGTGATATCCCCATAAAATAGTACAGTAACTGGAACAAGCTATAATCTTAATAAACATTTGTTGATTTGAGTTAAAGATAAAGACCAAAGAGTACAGTGTAGGGGTGGAGAAAACAGAGATTGGAGTAAAATAAGAACAAAAGGCAATATAATAGAGATCTATAAGGAAACTTCTAGGGTTAGGTGGCTCAAAGAACTAATTTAGAACATATTGGTCTTCTATGTGCTGAAATTTCTAGGGCACTTACTAGTGTACATGGACATTTACACACAGAACATATGCAGGAAAAATTCTAAAAGATCTTCTGATTGGTAGGTGTACTAGGCAAAGCTGTTACAGACATAGAAAAAGAAAACAAAGACATTGGATATAGCCACTGCAGTTGTACTCTCACTGTAACAAATGCCTTCCTTTGTTCCTCTCTTCCCTTCCCTTCCCTTCCCTTCCCTATTTTGTTTTCTGTCTGTCTGTCTCACTGTTTCTGTCTCTCTTTCTCTCTCTTATTGCTAATGTTGTGGTATTGTTTTTCCAATTTAGTACTATAAAAGCAAATAAAAACTTTCAGTCCATACATAAGTCAGAAATCATGGCAGGGAAAAAAATATTAGATGCCATATAAAAATATGTCTCTATGGGGCAAGTGGGCCTAAGAAGAGTCTTATCTCTACACAAAAAACAAATAGTCACACAATTCAGAACTGGTAGGCTACTGGCTTTGAGAAGACTTTGTTGTATTTCAGGTTAGGGAAAAAAGAATTTCAAATTTGCTAATGTGTTGGCCTCAGGGATCCAAGACAGAATTGACTGTTGTTTGTTGTTTTTATTTTTTTAATTTAGCCTTGCACAGGAATGGGGATGAAGAAGGAAAAAAAAAGTTAGGGGCAACTGCCAAATTACACCGAAATGAATGCTTATTTGAAAATGACATTAGTCATGTAAAGAAAATGACAATATCTTTTCTTCTCTACCACAACATTAATGTACTCTGATCAATGATGACTATGGGGTTAGTTTGAGGAATATACAAGTAATATTCCCCATATGCTTCCTATCTCTAAGGATAAGCGACATAATCCACTGCACCCTAATCCAGCAGAAACATAGTTGCTTCCCAACATTGTGGCCATTTCTGCTATATTCCCTTTTCCCTTTGGTTGCCTCATGTTGCTTATCCTCTTCTTACCTCATGCTTCTCCTTTCCTCTAGCTCGTCTGGCTTCAGATCTTACTATATTTTCTAATCAACTATGTATGAACCAATTTTTCCAGTACTCACCTTATTTCAAATTCTCAGTAAAGCACCTTATTACTCTCCAAAACATTGGTTTGATAGATAAATACCAACCAACTTTTAGGCTCTGTGTTACCACATAGAAAATAATATTTTTTCAGAGAGCTTTAGTGGAAAGATTGAACACATAGATGCCCAAACTTACTGATGATTTGTGCTGCATTTTTAGAATAAAGATTGTGTATGGAATAAAAGCATTTTACTCTAATATAAACATTGGGAACAATACCCAGGATTGTATCACTATCCCCAAAGCTGTTTTTAATAGTCTTAGAATATTTTTCATATAAGTCAGCTTTCTTAGAAACTAGTGACAGAGTTGAAATCATTTGTTCTAAGAAATCTATTTTTTTCTTTCATTTCATAGTCACTGCTAGGAGATATATTTTCTCATATTTTACAATCTTATCTCCCCAGTGCATGTGACTGAAATATATAGGTATGATGAAGGAAAACTATTCCTAGAGCAATATCTCTTTAAGCCTTAAACATGCATGCCATTCACCTTATTTTCTCTCTGTTCATGCTCAGACTGAAATACTTTAAACTTCACCAACCATCTAAAGTCGATTCTAAATTGATTTCCATAGTAACCACAGAGTGACTTCTTATCCAAATCTATTGCAAGGAAAGTATAAGTACAACTACTTTTTTTTCCAGTGAAAATATTTATTTAGAGTGGGGTAAACCATTCAAGGCTTGCCTTGGAAGAGTGGTTATTCCGGAATTCTGAGAAGTCATGAAAGTAGTAATTGGGAAGACATGAAGCAAGGAGCTGGGACTGATCAAGAGATGAAGAAAGGTCTTTTTATTTGGAATTGTTTTTTCATAAATATTCCTCTACCTCTTTTCTAAATTCCATTGATTCTTGCTTGGTTGATCTAGTTCAATTATCCAGAAGTTTAAGTGGATGTGACAATAGAGGAATATTTTTCACAAGCAATTCCAAGAAGAGGGAGGCTGAGGGAATGAACTTCCAGTATACCACTCAAAATGAACCCTTAGTCTTTCCATATATTGTTAATTGCTATGACAAAGTGAATATATTTTGTGTGAATTAATGCAAATGGCTTGCCATTATCTCTAGGATCAAATATAAACTTTTGCTTTTAAAGAACCCCGCAAATTTGCCCTTTTCTAGTCCTTTAGATATTAACCATTGTGGCTTTCTATTAACTTTCTAATCCAGATGAATTGGCATATTTGCTCTTCAGGAATACTGTTCTGTCTCTCATCCTTGTACTTTCATATTGCCTTTCTATAGCATACTGTAGTGCATAGAGCACTTAGAATAAGCAAAACATGGGTTCAAATCCTGTTTCAGATTCTTACTACAACTAAGTGCCAGGCACTATGATAAGCCTTGAGGATATAAAAATAGGCAAAAGATAATCTCTGCACTCAAGGTTCTTACCATTCAGATGTTAGCACAATGCCAGACATATAGAATAAGATTCCCTTAATAAATGCTTTCCAAATTGATATGTTTGATATGTTTGGCTATTTCCATATTAAATGCATGGTCAAAATCATGAACTTAAATTCAAAGGAAAGCTAAAAATATTCAATTGATTCAATGGTACCATTTTTTTTTCCCTCAACCAACCTTTTATCAGAACTGTGAAAAGACCAAAGTTAATACCAGGATATTCAAATAAATGAAAGTAAGAAGCAAGGTAAACCCAACAACTTACAGTTGACTTTAGTATATAATCAGTGAAACTCATAATAAAATGTAATCTATCATGAGTAAAAATTAGGGATTCCATATATTCCTTGCCGAAACAATCATGGGAAATATTACTATCAGTTTATTGTTTTTTCCATTATACTTCATTTACCCCTTTCACGTCTGCTGCTTAACCTCAATCACTGAGGATCAGTCAGAAAGAAAGAATTCTACAGTTATGAAAGAAGAGCCAGAAAAATCCAATGGTTAATCCTATTTATTTCTAGTGCTTTAAGAGCAGTCACCCATTTAATAATTCTTTGCTTCCATTCTCCTCCTATCCTCAATTTTTCCCTGACCTCACAATTTAATTCAACTTTTAGTCCTACATTTGCAAATTAATAGATTTATATAATCTAAACTTATTGCAAAATATTGTTTTTTCCCCTTCTGCACACCAGGGTGTTCATTCTAAAACGGAAAATGTTGCAGAATTTAATGAGATGACACTGTAAGAAATGAGTTATCTATTTTTTTTTCAATTTTTTTTTTAATTTTTTTTATTTTTTTAATGTTTAACAATCACTGCCATACAATTGCGATTTTATCCCTCCCCACCCACCCCCCACTACCTCCCTCCCTCCCCACGACTGCATACAATTCTGTATAGATTCTACATATACTTTCCTATTGAGTATATTTTCACTATGGTCATGCTATGTAGTCAGACTAAGATAAATGAAAGAATCCGTATAACAAATCAGAACATGATACACAAACAGATACACATACACAAACATGATCTGCTACATTATGTGAGTGACTTCCATATTTCTCTCTCTGAGTGTGGAAGGCATTTTGCCTTGAGGTCCACCATTGGGATTTTTTTTTTTTTTCAGAAGTTCTTGTGTTATTACAAAAATCTAAGTCTACCAGAAAAAACTCTCACACACTGTGGTTGTTGCTGTGCATAAAGTTCTCCTGGTTCTGCTCCTTTCACTCAGCATCAGGTCATATAAGTCCTTCCAGGCCTCTCTGAAGTCTTCTTGTTCATCATTTCTTATGGCACAATAGTACTCCATTACATTCATATACCATAATTTATTCAGCCATTCCCCAATTGATGGACATCCCCTTGACTTCCAGTTTTTGGCAATTACATAGAGTGCTGCTATAAATATTTTTGTACATGTGGGGCCCTTTCCCATTTTTATGATCTCTTGGGGATATAGTCCTAGTAGCGATATTGCTGGGTCAAAGGGTATGCACATTTTTGTAGCCCTTTGGGCATAGTTCCAAATTGCTCTCCAGAATGGTTGGATGAGCTCACAGCTCCACCAACAATGAATTAGTGTTCCAACTCTCCCACATCCTCTCCAGCATTTGTCATTTTCTTGTTCTGTCATGTTTGCCAATCTTATAGGTGTGATGTGGTACCTGAGAGTTGTTTTGATTTGCATCTCTCTAACCAATAGTGATTTAGAGCATTTTTTCATATGATTATAGATAGCTTTAATTTCTTCCTCTGAAAATTGCCTGTTCATATCCTTTGACCATTTATCAATTGGGGAATGACTTGTATGATTATACATTTGGGTCAGTTCTCTATATATTCTAGAAATGAGGCCTTTATCCCCGAGCTTAGCTGTAAAAATTTTTTCCCAATTTACTACATCCCTCCGGATTTTGGTTGCATTGGGTTTGGTTGTGCAAAAACTTCTCAGTTTAATGTACTCAAAGTTATCCATTTTGCATTTCATAATGCATTCTATCTCTCCTTTAGTAAAGAATTCTTCCCTTCTCCATAGATCTGATAAATACACTATTCCTTGCTTCTCCAGTTTATTCATGGTATCAATCTTTATACCTAAATCATGTACCCATTTGGACTTTATTCTTGTGTACGGTGTCAGGTATGGGTCTATGCCTAATTTCCGCCAGTTTTCCCAGCAATTTTTGTCAAACAATGAGTTCTTATCGCAGAAGCTGGGGTCCTTGGGTTTATCAAACAGAAGGTTGCTATATTCCTTGCCTACTGCATCTTGAGTGCCAAGTCTATTCCACTTGTCTACCTCTCTGTTTCTTAGCCAATACCAAGTGGTTTTGATAATTGCTGCTTTATAGTACAGTTTAAGGTCTGGTAGCGTTAGGCCACCTTCCCAAGCATTTCTTTTCATTAGTCCCTTTGATATTCTGGACCTTTTGTTTTTCCAAATGAATTTTGATATTATTTTATCCAGCTCTAGAAAGTAATTGTCTGATAGTTTAATTGGTATGGCACTAAATAAGTATATTAATTTGGGTAGAATTGTCATTTTTATTATATTAGCACGGCCTACCCATGAGCAACTAATGTTTTTCCACTTACTTAAATCTGACTTTATTTGTGCAAAAAGTGTCTTGTAATTGTGTTCATATAGTCCCTGGGTTTGTTTTGGCAGGTAGACTCCTAAGTATTTTATACTGTCTACCCTAACTTTAAATGGGATTTCTCTTTCTATCTCTTGCTGTTGAACTTTGTTGCTAATATATAGGAATGCAGAGGATTTGTGTGGGTTTATTTTGTACCCTGCACTTTGCCAAAGTTGTTTATTAATTCAAGTAATTTTTTACTTGAATCTCTGGGATTCTCTAGGTAAATCATCATATCATCTGCAAAGAGTGATAACTTAGTTTCTTCTTTGGCTATTCTAATTCCTTGAATATCTTTATCTTGTCTAATTGCTACAGCTAACATTTCTAGTACCATATTGAATAATAGTGGTGATAATGGACAACCTTGTTTCACCCCTGATCTTATTGGGAATGCATCTAGCTTATCCCCATTGCATATAATGCTTGCTGAAGGTTTTAGATAGATACTGCTTATTATTTTATGGAAAGTTCCCTTTATTCCTACATTCTCCAATATTTTTAGTAGGAATGGATGTTGTATTTTGTCAAAAGCTTTTTCTGCATCTGTTGAGATAATCATGTGGTTTTTGTTAGCTTTGTTGTTGATGTGATCGATAATGCTAATAGTTTTCCTAATATTGAACCAGCCCTGTAGTCCTGGTATGAATCCTACCTGATCATAATGTATTAATCTCGTGATAAGATGCTGTATTCGTTTTGCTAAAATCTTATTTAAAATTTTTGCATCTATATTCATTACGGAAATTGGTCTATAATTTTCTTTCTCTGTTTTATCTCTTCCTGGTTTGGGTATCAAAACCATATTTGTATCATAGAAAGAATTTGGGAGGACTCCTTCTTCCCCAATTTTCAAGAATAGTGTATGTAGTATTGGAATTAACTGTTCTTTAAATGTTTGATAGAATTCACTTGTGAATCCATCTGGCCCTGGAGATTTTGTCCTAGGGAGTTCATTGATGGCTTGTTCAATTTCTTTTTCTGAGATGGGGTTGTTTAAGTATTCAACTTCCTCTTCTGTTAATCTGGGCAATTTGTATTTTTTAAAATATTCATCCATCTTGTTTAGATTGTCGAATTTGTGGGCATAAAGTTGGGCAAAGTAGTTTCTAGTTATTGTTTTAATTTCCTCCTCATTGGAGGTGAGTTCACCCCTTTCATTTTTAATGTTAGTAATTTGGTTTTCTTCTTTCTTTTTTTTGATCAGATTAACCAAAGGTTTATCAATTTTATTAGTTTTTTCATAAAACAAACTATTGGTTTTATTTATTAATTCAATAGTTTTCTTAATTTCAATTTTATTAATCTCTCCTTTGGGTTTCAGTATTTCTAATTTGGTATTTACTTGGGGATTTTCAATTTGTTCTTTTTCTAGCTTTTTCAACTGCAAGCCTAAGTCATTGATCTCCTCTTTCTCTATTTTATTTATGTAAGCATTCAGAGATATAAAACTTCCCCTAATAACTGCTTTTGCAGTGTCCCATAAGTTTTGGTACGTTGTCTCACTATTGTCATTCTCTTGAATGAAGTTGTTGATTGTTTCTGTGATTTCTTCTTTAACCCAATCCTTCTTTAGAATTAGATTATTTAGTTTCCAATTGATTTTTGGTTTCTCTTTCCATGGCCTTTTATTACATGTAATTTTTAATGCATTATGATCTGAAAAGGATGCATTGATTATCTCTACCTTTCTGCACTGGATTGTGAGATTTTTATGTCCTAGTACATGGTCAATTTTTGTAAATGTTCCATGTACCGCTGAGAAAAAGGTATATTCCTTTCTATTCCCATTTAATTTTCTCCAAAGATCTATCATATCTACCTTATCCAGAGTTTTATTTACCTCCTTAACCTCTTTCTTGTTTATTTTGAGGTTGGATTTATCGAGTTCAGAGAGGGGGAGGTTGAGGTCCCCCACTAGTATAGTTTTGCTATCAATTTCTTCCTTCAACTCCCCCAACCTCTCCTCTAAGAATCTGGATGCTATACCACTTGGAGCATACATGTTTAGTAATGATATTGCTTCATTGTCTATGGTGCCTTTTAGTAGGATATAGTTTCCATCCTTATCCCTTTTGATTAGATCTATTTCTGCTTTTGCTTTGTCTGAGATTAGGATTGCTACTCCTGCCTTTCTTACATGAGCTGAAGCACAATATATTCTGCTCCATCCTTTGACCTTTATCCTATGTGTATCCCCCCATTTCAAATGTGTTTCTTGTAAGCAGCATATTGTTGGATTATGGCTTTTAATCCATTCTGCTATCCGTCTCCGTTTTATGGGAGAGTTCATTCCATTCACATTCACAGTTATGATTACAATCTGTGTATTTCCCTCCACCCTCTTTCCCACCATTTGTGCTTTTAACTCTCCCGTCTCCCTTCCCCTCCTCAATAGTATTCACTTTTCTCCCCCTCCTCCTGCAGCCTTCCCCTCCTTCTTTTAGCCCCCCTCCCTTTTAGTCCCCTTTACTCTTATTGCTTCTTTCCTCCCTTTTAGCCACCCTCCCCTTTCTTCCCCCTTCCCCTCCTACTACCTATAGAGCTAGTTAGGATCATCTGCTTAAGGTTATTGTTCCCTCCTTTGAACAAATCAGATGAGAGTACCTCTCAAACAATGCTCATCTCCCTCCCCTCCTTCCCTCTACTATAGTTTTGTACTTCTTCCTGTGATATAATTTGCCATTTTCTGCTTCCCCCTTTCCACACCTCCTATTACATTCCCTTCTCATACTTAAATCATATTTTTGCCATGACATCATTTACTTTATGCCCGTTCCCTCTACATATATCCCTTTTATCATAATAGCTGCACAGTTCTCAAGATTAACAGGTATCATCTTCCCTTACAGGGAGGTAAACAGATTGCCCTAATTGAGTTGCAAGTTTTTGTTTTTGTTTTTTCCCCTCTGTTTACCTTTTTATGATTCTCTGGAGACCTGCATTTGAAGATCAAATTGTCTATTGAGTTCTGGTGTTTTGGTCAGGAAGCTCTGGAAATCCCTTATTTCGTTGAATGACTTTCTCCTTGCCTGAAATGTTATGCTGAACTTTGCTGGGTAGTTGATCCTCGGTTGGAGTCCCAACTCCTTTGCCTTACGGAATATTGGGTTCCAATTCTTTCGATATTTTAATGTAGAAGCTGCAAGGTCCTGTGTGATCCTGACTGTGTGACCTTGATATTTAAATTGTTTCTTTCTGGCTGCTTGTAGTATTTTCTCCTTCACTTGATAGCTCTGGAATTTGGCAACTATATTTCTTGGGGTTTTGAGTTTGGGATCCCTTTCCGGTGGGGAACGGTGGATTCTTTCGATGACTATTTTGCCCTCTGAGTCTAGTACTTCTGGGCAGTTTTCCTTGATGATTTCCTGGAAGATATTGTCCAGACTCTTTTCTTCATCATGGGTTTCTGGCAAGGCAATAATTCTTAGATTTTCTCTCCTGGATCTATATTCCAGGTCAGTTGTTTTTCCAATTAAATATTTTAGATTTTCTTCTATCTTTTCATTCTTTAGATTTTGTTTGACTGATTCTTGTTGCCTCATTGAGTCATTAGTTTCTACTTGCCCAATTCTAATCTTGATCGTATTGTTTTCTTCAGTTAGCTTTCGCATCTCCTTTTCCATCTGGCCAATTTTTCCCTTTAAGGAGCTATTTTCTCCATTTAATTTTTGTACTTCTTTTTCCATTCGACCAATTTTCCCAGTTAGGTTTTGGGTTTCCTTTTCCATCTGATCAATTTTCCCTATTAGGTTTTGAGTTTCCTTTTCCGTTTGATTAACTCTTCCTTTTAGGGAATTATTCTCTCCAGTTAATTTTTGAACTTCCTTTTCCATTTCTTCAATTTTCTTTTTCAGATTGATGTTCTCATCAGTGAATTCTTTTTTTATAGTTTTAAAATCATTGGCCAGTTTTTCTTTTATATCCTTCTTCAGACGTTCCAGGTAATCTAGTTGTGGTTGCGAGAAATTCATAGTCCCATCTGAGGTTTCAGATGGAAGTACAGTCTCAGCTCTGACCTCTTTGGTGTTTGTGTTTTGGTCCTTATCCCCATAGAAAGATTCTATGGTTTTTTCACTTTTCGTCTGCTTTTTCCGATTCATGATGTTGGCTGAGTGTTGTAGCTTTTGGTTCTTTCAGTCAGAAGATACAGATCTTTTAAGTTCTGAGTTATCTATTTAATGAAGATAGGTTCCTTTAAACACGTGTACGGACACACAAACACACACACACACACACACACACACGTGCAGGTGAACCTGACAGTTTGGTCCCTTTGAAATGGGTTCCTCTTTTCAACTTGTCTTTGATGACATAGGCATTACCATCCTCTGAGTCATTCAAACAGGAAACAAGGGAATTATCTTTGCCTCTTCTCTGTCTCCCTAATCTCCCAATTATACCCAGTGAGAATCTTTTAAAAATTGTACCTCTATAGCATTTCTGATATCACTCATCTTGTCTTTTTTTTAGAGTCCCTCATTACCTTTTTTTTTTTTCTTTGCTGGGTTATTGCTATAACCTCTTAAATCACCGTACTTTTCCATATCTCCCCTCTTCAATATATTTGCTCTGTCTTGTCAAAGTTATTTTCGTAATGCACAGGTCTGACTAGATCACTATACACTCAAAAACCTTCACAGTGTTTATGAGTTAAAATGCAAATGTCTCAGATTGTAAAGATTCTCTACAATCTGCTTCCAATTGACTGTTCCATTCTGAGCTTTACAGCATTCCTGAAGAGGAATGCACACTATATTTCAGCCAATCTGCAATACTACCTGGTCTCCAAACTTGTCCTTCTTTGATTCAGGTCTACTATGCCTGGAATGTACTCCCTTTTAATCTCTATCAAATGAAATTCACTTCCTTTCATATTTCAATTCTTGTTCTACCGTCTTCATGGTACTTTCTACTCACTGATCTGTCCACCAGAGAGTGTTTTCTTTCTCTCTCCTCAAATTTTCTTAGACAATTTTGTTTACACTTTCATCTTTTCCCCATCACATTCTAAGTTGCTTTATACTTCTCTCCACTAAAGTCATATTCTCCCTAGTTGAATGCGATTTTCTACAGGGCAGAGACTATGACATTTTTCATCTCTATATAAGCAGCATAAAGGACAGCACCTTGCATGCAACAGACAGTTAAAATACTTGTTGGATTGAATTTAATTGATGCAACAGGTCAGGACTGACAAAATAGAAAGTTCCTTCTTCTGAAATATAATTAGCATTCAAGAAGCACACAGCCCCACATGCTTCTAGTAAAAGACAACAAGAGGATGAGCTTTTTAGGTTAAAGAAGAAGTACTTAGCACAAGCAATAGCAGTGGCAAACCAACTAATATATATTCTTATCATAGGCATTCATGTGAAGAGCAGTTAAGGTAACATAAAAAACTGGGCAAAGGATGCTTTTCATGTCCATGTAATTCTGGTCAATTATCCAAGCCTAAATGTGACAATTTACCGAACAGTGAAACCCTTGTTTTGCAAAGGCAGAAATTCAAATAGGAAATCTTTGCCTAGGGTATTGTGGGAAAATATCTCATTTTGAATTTATATATGAGTTCATGGTTCTCGCTTAATAATATTGGTCCAGGAATGTATGTACTGCCTTTGAAAAACAGAATGCCATTAGTCTGTGTTTATTTGTGGGTAACAGAAAGGTGCTGAATAATTGGCCTGAATCAGCCAGATTTACTAAGGGTTGAATTATATGTAAACTGGGCATTTGTCTTAGAATATGCTTTTCCATGATTAACATTCAAGGTATCTTGAAAGGAGACATTACCTTCATGACAATACAATAGATTTAAATGTATTATTGCCCATATTGGAAAGAAAAACCATTCTTGTTAATTATTACACAGAAGATATTCATTTTAATCATTTGTAGAACTTAGTATGTGGTCATGGAAAATAATTTAGGGGTTAGATACATAAATTAAAAATAATCACAAAGAAAAAATATATTTTTCTGAGATGTCTTTTTGTAAGCCTGGGTATGATTCAAAGAACTTTTGAAGATCTGATGTTTCTCAGTATATCTGTCTGTATGGTTTTTTTTCAAATCTTTAAAGAAAATTCCTAGGTAGACAGGTATAGTAATTTGTAATCTGTTTGGAATAGGTTTATTCTAAAATGATTTAGTAGGTATAACATATTACTTTGAAATTTTTCCCCCAATAAAAACTTTTAAAAACTTCTGACTTCCTTCTCTTGGAAAATAATGATAACAAACATTTCTTTGACTCTACCATTTTCTCAGACTATCTGTTCTATATTTCTCTTCTTTAAGAAAAAACATAAAAACCTCTAGAGAAGAAAAGTATACTAGTTGGATCCTTCTCATCTTCTCCCTTTCATTTGTCAAACCCTTTCTAATCTCCCCGATCTGCCTTCTGACCTTACCACTCAGCTAAAACTGTTCTCCAGGGTCAACAGTCATCCCTTTTATTGCTAAATCAAATGGCCTTTTCAAAGCCTTCATTAAACTTGACCTCTTTGAAGCATTTGAGACTGTGGGTCATGCTATCCTCCTGGGTAGGTACTCTTCTATTTTTTGTTTTGTTTTTTAATGACATGGATCTTTTCTGACTTTCCTCTTTCTTTTGCTTGATCCTAATGCTTAACTAGCTCCCTATCAATAACTCTACCTCAGTGATCTATGCTGGACCCTCTTTTCCTCACTTTCTAAATTCTCAATATCTCATCAGCTACCATAGGTTTAATTCTCATCTTATACATATAAATCACATATCTATATAACAAATCTTAATCTCTCTTCTAACCTCCCCACTATAATTGTCAACTGTTTAGTGGATATACCCAATTAAATATTTTACAGGTATCTCAAATTTGACAAATCTAACACATGATTCATTATGTTCTCAGGACCTACTCCTCCTCCAGATTTCCTTGATCTTATTAAATATCTCAGCATGCTTTTAGTCACCCAGTTTTTCATTTTCAGCCCCATCCTCCACTCTTCACACAATTTCTCCATTAACTCCCAAATTCAACACATTGTCATATATCGTCAAGTATACCTATACAACATAATTCATATTTATTCACATCTTTGTAGTGGAACAGCCACTACCCTAGTCAGGACCTCATCCTCTCATCTTTTCTGATTAGAATCCCAGTCTCTAAATCATGATTTGTATAAGTCACAAAATAATTTCCTAAAATGAAAGTCTGATAATAGGACCCAAGAACCTTAATTGTCTTTCCACTCCTAAGCTGTCTTTATTTCTCATAAAAATATCAACTCTTTTATTATACATTTAAAGCCTTTATAATCTGATTTCAACCTGTATTTACACCTTGACTCTCTCCTTCACATTCACTATGTTGACAAATTGACCTATAGTCAGTTTCTCTATAACAAGATAGAGGATACAAAAAATGCCCTCTATGCAAAATCAAGCAATAGAAACATAGAGTGTGGTGGGGGAAAAGGAGATTAAGGACATACTACTCAAAAGCTATGTCTATGACACATTTACAAAAAGATAGGAAGCTAATAAAAATTGCAGTACAGTCAAAAGCACAGAGAATCTGTCTCTCTCCATGTCTCTGTCTCTTACTCTCCTCTCTATGTCTCTGTCTCTGACTTCTTTAAACTTTTGATTTCCTCCAAAGTTCATAAACTACCTCTATGAAATCTTTGCCAGTTTTCCCAAGGTATTAATGCTATCTTCCTCACTGAAAAACTCTCTCTCTCTCTCTCTCTCTCTCTCTCTCTCTCTCTCTCTCTCTCTCTCTCTCTCTCTCTCTCTATATATATATATATATATATATATATATATATATATATATATATATATGTGTGTGTGTGTGTGTGTGTGTGTGTGTGTATATATACATATATATATATATATATATATATCACATATTACATTATTCTTATAGAGTATAAGTTCCTTAAGGGTAGGGACAGCTTTTACTTTTATTTTTCCTTTTACACCCAAAACTTAGTCCATTATTATAGTCAGTGTCTAATAAATGCTTAATGGATTAGGGATGGGGGTTCAAAGCAATAAGTAGGCATAAAACTTGATTCTGTGACATTAGGGTTTCATTTAAAAGAGACATTTCATATAATTCAAGGACTTGATGTTTTCAAGAGGACTGAAAAGTATGAGCCACTAAGTCACATGATCTGAGTCTGCTTTGGTACTTCAATGTATTTATGTTCTCATTGATGCAGGTATTCCATTCATTTGTGCCTTCTCCATCTGTGTGTTCTCATTTTGTGTGATTCTTGCCCACATATTTTGACAAATCTCCTTTAGAGGATCAGAACAACTTATTAGAAGTATTTTTAGGCTTATTGTTTAAAATTCGTTTATTTTAGATTTTAGTACAATAACTTCTATATGCAATAAGAAAAGAAAAAAAAATCACCCTGAGCACAGCAGAACTTTAGAGGATTCAAAATATCCTGCAATAAATTTCCATTTCAAGAAATCCTATATAATAAAACTATTTCTGCTGAGAGCTGTTCATTTTTCCTTTGCTTCCTTTTAAGTTTTTTTTTTTATATTCCGTGCCTTGCATTTTCTACTTTGTTCTTTTTTTCTACTTCTTTCTCCCCTCCGCCAAGAAGGAACAATTATTCACATACATGTGTGTGTACCATGCACACACATACATACATACATATACACACAGATATATACACATACATCTGTATACTTACATACACACCTATAAATATATATACTCAAGTATCTATAATCATACTTATATATAGACATATACATTCATATGCATCTATGCAAGAACATACTATATTTATTTATCATCTATTTCTCTTACATGCAAATCTTTGCAAATTTTTTTCTAAATTTGCCAGTTTGTCACTTCCTACATTATAGCTATATTCGATACTTATGTTGTCTAGTTATTTTAAATACTATAAAAACAATATTGATTACTATGTTTGACATATAGAATAGTTTCCAATTTTTCTTTTATGATTAAAATCTACTTTAGCTTTAACTTTAAGATCATGATTACTACCCCTGCTTTTTATTTCTCCTAATAAGTTTTACTCCTGATCTTTATTTTGTCTGTATCTCTCTTATTTCCTGTCCCTCCTAAGGACTCTACTTCTACCCACTGCCTTGCCCTCCTATTGCTTAACATCTCCCTCCCCTCAAGAATTTCTCCTTCATCCTCTCATTCCCATTAATCTAAACACCTTTCTATTACACCCACTGCCTTATCCTAATCCCTCACTCTCTTCTCTAAACATTTGTTCTTTTAACTCTCTCCCCTCCCCATCTTCTTAGCCTTTTATTTCTTTGGTTTGCTTGTTTCTGTGGAATCAGGCTGGAGTTATTTACTCTTCACAGTGACCAAATCTCAGTTCAGGGATTTTTCTTCAGATCTTCTTTGACTATTCCAGGAGGATCACTCTTCTGTCACAACTCTTATTTCATTTTAGTGCTCTATGTTTCCCCTGAGGCACTATTTTGTCTTGTTTATGGGGGAAATCTGGAGAGTTTGAATATTTCTGATCTACTCCATGATCTTCCCAGAATCCTCATCTCTGGTTCTTTTAATATTGTGAAGAAACCAAGGCAGCACCTGGGTAAGCTATCTGTTGCCTCTCATGATCACCACATGATCATCTTCTTGTCTAATCAAGAGTCCTTCGTGGACTTTATTCCAATTCAGAATAAGTCATCATTGATAATACATTGTTACTTGCTTACATCCAGCATGTCTTTATGTTGGCCTTCATCCACCTGAAATTTTTATGTTCCAGAAATCATGTGACACTATAATTTGTACTTTATGTCAACATGTCAAGAAATTATGTGTACTTATATACTATTCTAATAGAGACACCTCCATCTCAAATATTTATATGAAATACTTGTGTTGATTTGTGATAGAGTCTTTCAAGCTCATGTTGGTCTGATCAACGACAGTCAGACGTACTGTAGACTGACCATGAGACAGTGACGTCATTTAGGTTCTCTTTAACTACATAGAACAAAACCAACCAAGAATACATTCAACTATGTTTCATAATCAAGCTGATAATTATTTTTTATCTATATTTTTCCTGTGTAGAGATTTAGACTGTCTCTTTTGAAAGGCTCTGTATTCCACTAAGGGGACCACCTAGGGATTTGAGGCTTAACACACTCAACACAGTGACAACAGGAAACAAGAGAATCTGTAGGCAATCTCTCTTCTGTTTGGATTACATTGGGTATCCTACATGCCATTGGAGGGATCACTTGTCCAAAAGAATTTCCATATCTTGAATGATACTGATCTTGAGAAACGCTTTGAAAAAAAACCTTTCTTGAATTTATATTCAAATGCGGAATCTTATATGATCATAAAGATGAATGATACATTTTTGGTAGAGTCTTTAATGTTGTTTTGTTCTTTTTTTGCTCAAATAAAATATTTTTTTTAAAATCAACTAATAGTAAATTCAGTGAGTCTTATATCTCTACACATCTCCATTAATTGTGAAACTGGAATGGTAAATTTTTTTTTATCAAAGTGTTCCTATAACCTTCCCTCTTTTCATCAAATAATTTTTCCTTCCTTCATTTTTTCCTACCTTTCTTTTCTTTCTTTTTTTTATCTTTATGGGAATGATAAGCATTTATAGATATATACATATTATATAAAAATGTTTATGATAATATCTACATAAATCCATGTCTACATACCTGTGTGTATACCATTCAGGGAAGGCTTTTTTTTAAATATAAGTTTAGAGTTTTACCATGAAATACTGGTGCCTTCTTAATTACTCATGGAGAACAGTTATACCTATGATTATTTTTCTATTCTTTCCGAAATATTTTTCTCTTTAGTTTAGCTTGAGAATACAGTCTTGAGTGCCTCTAAAACTGGGGCATCTCCAGAATGCATTTCTTCACATCATATTTAGTTCGATAAAACAACTTTTTACTACTTTTTAGAAGCATTGCAACTTCCTTTCATTGCATCTTTTGCATTAGGATTTGGGAATATAAGGGAGTTATAACTGCATTGTTGATGAGAATAATTGCATTAGAATTTCTTGCAAAGCATTTTGTTATGATCTTTACATATTCAGCTATAAATTCTCTCAGGATCATTCACTGGGTTTCATATCATGCTTCCAATGGGCTTATTTTCCCCTCCATTGATTTTCACTGTTTTCTGAACTGATAGTGTTCACAATCTCATGCTCTTCCCCCTCCATAATATTTTTCAAATGGTCTTGTACTTCAAAGCTGTTTTTGCTATTTACTGTCTCTCCACTTGTCAGGGGTGGTCCTGACTCCTCACCTCAGACATTTGACACTCACTAGCTGTGTGCCCTTGGGCAAGTCACTTAACCCCAATTGCCTCATTCTGGGTCATCTCCAGTCATCCTGATGAATATCTGGTCACTGGATTCAGATGGCTGTGGAGGAGAAGTGAGGCTGGTGACCTGCACAGCCCTCTCTCACTCAAAACAAAGTCAAGTGCAAGTCATGTCATTATTTCTCTGACGGCATGGTCTTCTTCAGCAGCGAAGGATGAACACACAAAACTTGTCAAGGGTATTAAGTGTTTGCTAGCTAAATCATTTTCTAGCTCTTAGGTTTCCTATTGTGTTAATTGTTTTGTCTTAGATAAACCTCAAATAATGTTGATAATATGAGTTAATAACTTTATACTTATCCTTTCACCCACAAAGTAGGATGAAGTTATTTAAACTATATGGAGTGCTTTAGTTTTATCTTTAACCTATATTATCTTTCTGTTCCTGGAAATGTCATTGATTCAGCAGCTCCCTCTAATTCTAAATAATGTGATTCATGCATGTCTGTCTATCCTATATGACTCTTATCCATAGCCTTCTAAAAGTTTTATACAGGTGGTCCACCCAATCTGCTTACTTTCCTCTAACATGGGATTAGTAGACATAAAACACTTTGGCCATCCATTCAACACTCTGCTATCTTGCTACAAAATCAGCCTATCATCATTTTTGTGTATGTCATAATTATTCAATGCCAGCTTTCCTATTCTCCTTTAGAGTTCTTCTCTAGTTGTATGTTGCAACCTGCTTACTCAAACCATGCTTCTTTTCAGTGTTCTGTTTGTAATACCATCTTTAATTTTTCAGAAGTAGTGTTCCTGATATCTCTGCCAAACTGTAATGCCAATAAAATGTTTGTTTTGAAAAAAATGTTTCTTTGCTGTTTTGAGAATCTTGGGGTCAGAAAAAATGCTTTGCAATTTCCTAAAAGCCATCCAATACACTCTGTTCCTTGTTTTCAAATCTGAGCCTGATCTATTTTCTATGTGCATTATCTTCCCTAGATATACATACCAGAAGAGCAATATTATATAATGATCAACTGTAAATGACTTCGCTGTTCTCTGCATTACAAGGATCTAAGACAATTCCAAAAAACTCATAATGAAAACTGTTGTCCAACTGTAAAGAAATTATTGATCAAATCTAAATACAGATTGATGCATTAAAGTATACTATTTTTCACTTTTTTATGCTTTTTCATGGTATTTTCATGTTGTTTTCCTTTGTGTTTTCTTTTGCATCATGTCTAATATGGAAACATCTTTTACATGAATGCATATGTATAAGCTATATAAAACTGCTTATTTCTCAGAAAGTGAGGAAAGGAAGAAGGAAGAATTTGGCATTGAAAACTTTAAAAAATAAATGTTAAAACTGTTCTTACATGGAATTAAGAACAAATAAAATGTTATTAGAAGATTTAAAAAAAGATATACATACATGTAGACAAGCTCTACAAACTGGCCATGAAAAAGGCATAGAAAACTGATTCTCAAATTACATGCATAGTGATAGCTAGTCATTTCCCATCTATTAAAATATAATTAATCTAATTTTTGATGTGATG
Organism: Notamacropus eugenii; assembly: GCF_028372415.1. Classification (NCBI taxonomy): domain Eukaryota; kingdom Metazoa; phylum Chordata; class Mammalia; order Diprotodontia; family Macropodidae; genus Notamacropus; species Notamacropus eugenii. The sequence goes on along the minus strand of NC_092877.1, from coordinate 99,638,580 downwards.
GTATTCATTTTTTACCACCATATCTAGTACCTTCCAATGTTATCCTTGGGGAGAGTACTCATAATATATAAGTAAAAGACTCAAATTATTGATTACCCTTTGGTTTCTTTCATTTGTTGATCCTGAACACTATTTCCCCCTGAAAATGTTTTATTACTCTCCACCCCAGTATTGAAATCACCAAACATCAAAGTGAATGAAAAGTCAATTTGAGGAATTATTTCAAGTTCTTTCCCTAATTCTCTGTCTCTAGTCTTTCTCTAATTCTTGATTCAGTTCCATAGCAACTGGGTGCAAAGGAAAGAAATCATAGAAATAATTGATATTAATTTGAATGAAAGTAATAACAGTGAAGCAACATACCAAAATTTCTGGTATACATTTGCAAGTCCTCATAGGAAAACTCATATCTACAAACATAAATTAGCAAACCAGACAAGGAGAGGAATAATGAATGGAAAATGAATTTTTAAAAATAAAAAGTAAAGAAACCCCAAAGAAGCACAATTCATGTTACTGAAAATTTAGAGAATCAAGGTCTAGATAGACTATAATGAAAAAAAATACTTAAGAAATGATAAAATTAAAAGATTTCTTTGAAAAGACTAACAAATTTATAAACCTTTGGAACACCTAATTAAAAAGAAGAGAGAGGAAAATTAAATCAACACAATAGTGAATGAACAAGGTGAATGAACAAGAAAATCAGAACTATCAGAGCTTACTAGGCTAAGAAAACTAAGAATACAAAGGAAATATAGAAATTACAAACATATAAAATATCCAAGATAAAAGATCAAATAGATATCTAAAGTATGCCAATCACATAAAAGGAAACAGAAATAGATATATAGGAACTATCAAAGGGAAAAATAAATGAAGAACTCCTTATTCTGATAAATTCATAGAAGAATTCTATCAAACTTTTGAAGAAGAGTTACTATCAATGATCAACAAAATTGGAAAAGAAGGCATTCTACTAGACACTATTTAAGGAAGAGATATTTTCCTAACTCCTTCCAGGAAAGGATCAAGGGCAAAATGATAACTACATACCAACATTTGGTGTTAGTATATCAAAGCATGAAATGTGCATATGTAGATTCAATTACAAAATACTCCTTAAAGAAACAAAGAACAGCTTAAATAACTATGAGGAATATTCAGTGCTCCTGGCTGGGTTATCTCAATACAATAAAAATAGCAAGAGTATCATACCAAATATACAGTTTTAATCCTGTAACAGTTAAGCTATCAGAAGACTATTTTACAGAACTTGATAAAACAATAACAAAATATATTTGGAGAAGCACAAAATCTAGAATATCAAGAAAAATAATGAAAACAGTAAGGATAAGTTTCAAACTACATTGTGTTTCCAAAGCTTTAGTTCAGTTTGAAGCTCAAAGAGTTTGAAACCATATTAAAACAGAAGCAACATGTTCTATATACAAAATAACAATCATAGACCCACTTTTCATTGGTTAGAAAAATAGAGAAGCAGATTAGCAGAACAGACTGTAGAATCAGAAAAAATAGAATGCGATAACCAAGCATGCAATAAACCAAAACCAAAATTAGGAAAGTATTCTCTATTTAATAAAAACAAAACATTGATAAAACTAAAAAGGAGTAGAAATTAAGTTTAGAAAAACTATCTTCAAGGTATCTTAATATCATTATTACACAATAAATTCAAAATAGGTATACACTTAATATTAAAGATCATATTATAAAAAATAGAAGGCATGGCTATCATATACCTTTCACAACCACATGTACTTAATTAAGCAAAGGATAGGGCAGTTACTAAAGATAAAATAAATAATTTTAATTACTTGAAACTGAAAAGCTTTTGTACAAACAAATTTAATACAACTAGAAAAAGAAAGGAAACATTTAAGTAGAGAAAAAAAAAATCCTTGTAGTAGATTCCTTGGATGAGGCTGTAGTTTCCAAGATACTTAGTCAACTTAGATAGATACATAGATACATAGACAGACAAGTAGATTTTATATATACATATATATTATATACTCACATATACATATATATGTAAACACATATATATCTAACCCTCTGTGTGTGTATAGGTGTATACACCTATATAACATGTATATATTCCAAAATTGGTTTATTGATAGTTAAGTAAAAAGGATAGGAACAAAAAGTTCTGAAAAGAATTTTGAGCTTTCATCAATTCTATGAAAGAAAGATCCACTAATAACAAACAAATCAGAAGAACCTATAATTATCATCTCAGGCTTAGAAAACTGATAAAGAAGACAAAAGATCTTAATGGTCAATGCTGGAGGGGTTGTGGGAAGATAGACACATAAATATATTGTTGGTCTAGATGTTAATCATTTTAACTATTTTAGAAAGCATTTGAGGATTATGCAAATGAAGTTACTATAAACCCCACTTCCTTTGAATTGGGAATTCCACTGTTTGGTTTATACCCCAAGATGAGTATTGATAAGGAAAGAAGTCTCCATATACACCAAAGTATGTATAACAGAACTTTGTTGTGGTAGGAAAAAATGTAAATAAAGTAGATTCCCATTGAGAAATTGCTAAACAACTCCTGGTATATGAATATAATGAGTTATTGTTTTCTGCTAAAAGGCTATGAATATGATGAATATAGACAGAGAGGCATGAAAGGATTTATCTGATATGATGCAAAGTGAAGTAAGCAGAGCTAGGAAAACAACATATATAATGATTATATCTATGTTGATGGAAAGAACATCCTCTACCAAAGAATCAAAAATGAATATTGCAAAATTGTAAAGAACAAGCTTGATCCAAAAAGGAGAGATGACAAGAACGTGCCTCACACACTCAGCCAGCTTTCTCCTTTACAGATGCGGGAATTTCGCAAGTTTGGTGCATTGATGCATTGATGATTTTTTACAAATTTATTTTATTTCTTTAAAAGTTATATTCATTATATGGAAGAGTTGTTTTTTTTTTTTTTTAAAGCAAAGCAAAAAATACTGGGAGAGGTTCTCATGATATTCAAAAGGTTTAAATGTGGTTTGCTATTAAAAAATTTAAAAAAAGAAAATGATATGTAAAATTGTCCAGGCTTATAAATATTTAAAACTAGGCAGAAGTCCAGATGATAAAGCACTGAGAGCTGCATTTTTTCCCTCCCTGTCTTTTGGGAACTACTTTTCTTAACTATGGCATTTTAAGTAGAGAAATAATAAGTATACTCAATGGTGATAGTAGACATTAGTTAATCAATCAATGGTTATATTTATAAGTGATTACTAGGGTAATACCAAGTAAAAATGCATGTGTATGCTTTCCATTTACTCATTAAATCTATCCTAATAAAATTAATGTTTATCTTCTCTATTTTGCAGTGTTGCTAGTATCTTGACTACCCTGTCAGAAGACATGTATATTTTATCATGGTTAATAATTATGAATACTTATTCATTTTTATATAAATTGATATTTATTAAAAACCTATTATTCACAATGCTTTCACTAAATTATATTGAAATTTCCTATGATGATATACATGTGACTTGGATTTTAGAAACATGTCAATAGTGTGGCATAAACTTAAAATATTATAGATAGACTTTGAGTATTGTCACAGGACAACATTAGTCTGCCATGTAGCCATCAATCTAACAAAGTACAGAGGAGCTCTTCACAAAAAAAGTTGTTTCATAATTTAATTCATGAAATAAAGACAAAATGAAAAATTCAACTTAGTCTGGTACAGCGTTATACCATTTTTTTTCATTTTCATTTAGTATTTTAGTTTTCCCCAGTAACATATAGAAACAATTTTTATCATTCATTTTCAAAACTTTGAGTTCCACACTGTCTCTCTCCCCTCCTCATCCCTTCTCATGGTAAAGGCAAGAAATTTGATATAAGTTAAACATGTGTAGTCATGCAAAGCATTTCCATAATACTCATGTTGTAAAAGAAAACATAGATCAAGGGAGGGGGAGAAATAAGAAAAATAAAGAAAGCTTTTTTTAAAAAGTATTCTTAGACACCATCAGTTCTTTCTCTGGGGATGGATAGAATTTTTCATCATATATCCTTCAGAGTTGTCTTGAATCACTGTATTGCGGAGAATAGCTAAGTCATTCATAGCTTATCATCTTACAATATTTCTGTCACTTTGCACACAGTATACTTCATTTTGCATCTGCTCATGTCTTTCCAAATTTTTCTGAGAGCATCTTGCTTATAATTTCTTATAGCCCAGTAGCATTTCAACATAACCATATACCACAATTTGTTCAGCCATTCCCCAATTTATAGGCATTGCCTCAATTTCTAATTCTTTACCATCAGGAAAGAGCTCCTATAAATAATTTTTTTGTATATATAGGTACTTTTTTGTTTGTCTCTTTTGGGATACAGATCTAGTAGTGGTATTGCTAGGTCAAAAGATACGCATAGTTTTATAGTCCTTTGGACATAGTTCCAAATTGAACTACTGAATGTTTCAATGAGTTCACAACTCTACCAAAAATGAATTAACATCTCATTTTATCTCACATCCCTTCCATCATCTGTCATTTTCCTTTTCTCTCCTGCCAGCCAATCTAACAGGTATGAGGTAGCACTTAAGAATTACTTTAACTTGCATTTCTCCAATCAACAGTGATTTTGAACAATTTTTCCATATTGATATAGATAGCTTGATTACCTCATCTGAAAATTATTCATATCTTTTGATCATTTATCAATTAGGAAATGGCTCTTATTTTTATAAATTTGACTCAGTTATTGATATGTTTGAGAAAAGAGACCTTTATCAGAGAAACTTGCTTCAAATATTTTTTTGGGGGACAGAGCCAAGATGGTCGAGTAGAAAGACACATATATGGGGGCTCTCCCCACACAGCCCATAAAATACCTGTAAAGAGAGACTTTCAACAAATTTTGGAGCAGCAGAAGTGGAGAACAACAGAGTGGAGGAGAATTCCAGCTCAGGGTGACTTGAAAGGCCCACGAGAAAAGTTGGTTGCACAGGACACGGAGTGGAGTCCAGCCCAACTTTGGCCCCACAACACAAGAACAGCCCTCGGGGTCAGAATCTCTAGTCACAGTAGCAGCCATTCTAAGATTCCTCAACCCAAAGGCACCAAAGGTCAGTGAAAGGGTTTTTTCAGCTGGCCAAGAAGGAAGAAGGGCATTACCATACCTCAGGCCTTAGGCAGCTGCCACAGAGGCCACATCTGGCAGACAGCAGCCATTCCCAGAGCAGCCCCTACAGCAGCCCACATCCATTGTTGGATTGTAAAACCCCCAGGGTCACTGAGGAGCTGATTATTACCTCAGCCCTGTGTAGAGGCCCTAAGGGAGGTGATCTTTATCTCACACTGAATGGCAGCCCTGCCCATGCAGCTTATCTGAATTACAGCACCCAGTGTTGGCTTGGCAGAACTGGAGGCCAGGTGGCTGTGTAGAGGAAACTCTGCTAAGATTCTGGGCATAAAAATCGCTCTCTGCTCCCAGAGCAGTGAGGAGAAGAATGCTTTAAAAAGCAGAATGAGATAAATGGAAAAAGAGGTTCAAAAGCCCACTGAAGAAAATAGTTCTTTAAAAATAAGAATGGAATAGATGCAGGCTAATGATTTCATGAGAAACCAAGAAATCACAAAACAAAAGCAAGAGAATGAAAACATAGAAGATAATGTGAAATATCTCATTGGAAAAAAACTGACCAGGAAAATAGATCCAAGAGAGAAAATTTAAAAGTTATGGGACTACCTGAAAGCCACAATCAAAAAAAGAGCCTAGACATCATCTTTCATGAAATTATCAAGGAAAACTGCCCTGATATTATAGAACCAGGGAGCAAAATAAATACTGAAAGAATCCACTGATCACCTCCTGAAAGAGATCTAAAAAAAGAAACTACTAGGAACATAGTGGCCAAATTCCAGAGTTCCCAGGTCAAGGAGAAAATATTGCAAGCAATTAGAAAGAAACAATTCAAGTACTGTGGAAATACAATCAGGATAATACAAGATCTAGCAGCTCCTACATTAATGGATCAAAGGGCGTGGAATATGATATTCCAGAAGTCAAAAGAACTAGGACTAAAACCAAGAATCACCTACCAAGAAAAACAGAGTATAATACTTCAGGGGAAAAAATTGGTCTTTCAATGAAATAGAGGACTTTCAAGCATTCTTGATGAAAAGACCAGAGCTGAAAAGAAAATTTGACTTTCAAACACAAGAATCAAGAGAAGCATGAAAAGGTAAACAGCAAAGAGAAATCATAAGGGACTAAATAAAGTTAAACTCTTTACATTCCTACATGGAAAGACAATATTTGTAACTCTTGAAACTTTTTTCAGTATCTGGGTAGCTGGTGGGATTACACACACACACACACACACACACACACACACACAGAGAGAGACAGAGAGACAGAGAGACAGAGAGACAGAGAGTACAGGGTGAATGGAATAGGATGGGATCATATCTTAAAAAATGAAGTCAAGAGGTGAGACAGAAATATTTTGGGAGAAGAAAGGGAGAAATGGAATGAGGCAAATTATCTCTCATAAAAGACGCAAGTAAAAGACTTTTCAGTGGATGGAAAAAGTGGAGAGGTGAGAGAATAAACGTGAAGCTTACTCATCACATTTGACTAAAGGAAGGAATAAAATGCTCATTCATTTTGGTATGAAAACCTATCTTACAATACAGGAAAGTGGAAGAGAAGGGGATAAGCAGAGTGGGAGGGATGTTGGAAGGGAGGGCAATGGGAGGAGGGAGAAATTAGAAGTCAACACTGTTGGGGAGGGGAAGGATTAAAAGAGAGAATAGATGAAATGGTGGGCAGGATAGGATGGAGGGAAATATAGCTAGTCTTATACAATATGACTGCTATGGAAGTCATTTGAAAAACAACACAGATATGGGCTATATTGAATTGCTTGCCTTCCCAATAGGGATGGGTGGGGAGGAAGGGAGGAAGAGAAGCTGGAACTCAAAGTTTTAGGAACAACTGTTGAGTATTGTTCTTGAATACAACTAGGAAATAAGAAATACAGATACTGGGGTATAGAAAGTTATGTTCCCCTACAGGACAAAAGGGAAAATGGGGATAAGGGAAAGAAGGGATGTTAGAAGGGAGAGAAGATTGGTGATAGGGGTAATTAGAATGCTCAGAATTTTGGGGTGACGGGAGTGGAGAAATGGGAAGAAAATTTGGAACTCAAAATTTTGTTGAAATATATGTTAAAAACTTAAATAATAAATTTAAATACAAAAAAACATTTTTTTCAAGCTTACTATTGCCAACTGCATGTCCCTCTGTCATATGAACCTATTTATTCAATTCTCTTTCTCCTTTTACCCCATATGTCCTCAAAAGTATTTGCTTCTGACTACTACCTCCCCCAATCTGCTTTCCCTTCTATGTCACGCCCCTCCAACTTTCTCTTATCCACTTCTATTCCAATTTTCCTATAGGGGAGGATATTTATTGGTCGTAATCCTAGCTCCTTTGTTCTCTAGCATATCATATTTGAGTCTTTTGATACTGATTGTGGCTCGAAAATACTGAACTGTTTCTCTCTCATTACCTGCAATATTTTCTCTTTGGCCTGGGAACTCTGGAATTTCTTTATAATATTCCTGAGATTTTCCTTTGGGGATCTCTTTCATGAGGTGATCAGTAGATTCTTTGAATTTCTATGTTATTCTGTTTTTAAAAGTATCAGGGCAGTTTTCCTTGATAATTTCTTGAAAGATGATGTCTAGGCTCTATTTTTTGATCATGGCTTAAAAGTCATGTCAAGTGTTCAAACTATTTTTAAATTATCTCTCCTCAATATATTTTCTAGTTCAGTTGTTTTCCAATGAGATATTTCACAATATCTTCTATTTATAAAATTCTGTTGGTTTTATTTTATCGTTTCTTGATTTTTCAAAAAGTCATTAGTTTCCACTTGCTCAATTCTAATTTTTAAGGAGTTATTTTCTTCAGTAAGTTTTTTTCCCTCCTTTTCCATTTGGCTCATTTTATTTTTAAAGTAGTTTTTTTTTTCTTTTGTGAATTTTTGTGGCTCTTTTTTCCATTTTGCTAATCTGTTTTTCAAATCATTCTTCTCCTCTTTTGCTTTTTGGACCTCTTTTACCATTTGACCTAGTCTGGTTTCTGAGATCTTATTTTCTTCAGTATTTTTTGTGTCTACTTTACTAAGCTGTTGACTCTTTTTTTCATGTTTTTCTTACATCACTCTAATTTGTCTTTCCAAATTTTACTCTCTCTCTCTCTCTCTCTCTTTCTCTCTCTCTCTCTCTCTCTCTCTCTCTCTCTCTCTCTCTCTCTCTCTCTCTCTCTCTCTCATATTTTATTTTCCAAATCCTTTTATCCAGATCTTCCATAGCCTGTGACTAATTCATATTTTTCTTAGAGATTTTTTTGAATAGAGGAATTTTATTTTGTTATCTTCTTCTAAATGTATGTTTTGATCTACTTTGTAACCATAATAACTTTATGTGATCAGAAATAATTTTTCTGCTGTTCACTTATTTTCCTAGACTATCACTTATCTGTTAACTCTTTGCTAATGTAAGGCTCTGCTTGCAGGGTGGAGCCCACACTGTCCCAAGTTTCAGAGATTTTGTGCAGCAATTTTCAGAGATACTTCTAGGGGCCTGTAAGTTCTCAGTGCTTCCAAGGTGGTGTTATCTAAGAAGAGATGTGTTTACTCTCCTGGCCTGTGCTCTGGTCTGTGAGTGACCACAAGCACTCTTTTCTGTCCTGAAACTGTAAGTAGAGTCCATGCTAAGTTTTCTTTGGTGTCTTTGGGTGGAGAGATCTGGAAACTGCCACTGATTCAGTCACTGAGAGGCCTATTCCTGGTTTCCTGAGGCTTGGCATGCACTGGCATGGCTTCCAAAGGACTGTGCTCCTCCCTCACCCTGATACAACAGAGCTTGCCTGTTAATCTTCTAAGTTGCCTTGGACTGGAAAATTGTTGCACTCTGTCTTTTAAGGGGGTTCTGCCACTCTGAATTTGTTTACAGTCATGAAAGGATTTTGGAGAGGGTTGGGGGGCAGCTCAGGTGAGTCCTTCCCTTTATTCCACCATCTTGGCTTTGCTTCATTTCCATTTCTTTTCCATACTGACAGTAGTTCCGTGACAATAAAAGGTGCTGAAGTGTCTAAAAATCACAAGTTCATAGCATTTATATAAACAATAACTTAAATGTAAATAGTCTGTGAAATCTTTGAGACCAGTGAATTGACATATTATTTGAAGAACTAAAACTATATAAATATTTATATATTCATGAAAAATTATATAAAAGACAAAATTAAGGTATAGTCTGATGTGGAGATGGGTCACAAGTTTTCCTGAGAGAGTTCAAAAATGGAGTATATAAAGTTAATATCATCATGTGCCCAAAGACATCAGGAATCATTACATACTAGGTCATCTTTTTTTCAGCAGATACACCAAGACTACCACAAAGATTATTGTTTAAGTAGATATGGTGAAATTCACAGACCTTAGGTAGAGATGATACCTCCAGAAAGAGTCTAGTCCATCCATTTTTCAATCAATAATTATTTTGCAGGCAACCCAAATAACTGAGAACAGTTCCTTGTGTCATTTCCACAGGACTAATAAATAAGAAATACAATAAATATATCGGTATTTCTATAATAGCTTAGCTTTTATAATTGTCAGTGACAGAAGTTTACCACATTTTTAACCTAAAGAATTAACATTGAAAATGTTACAAAAGTCCTTTGACCCACCAAAAGCACTAGTAATCCTTTTCTCAGAGATGATAAGGGGAAAAGAGGAGTGTATATGTTCTAAAATATTTATTGCAGCTCTCTTCGTAGTGGTAATTGCAGGGATGCCCACCAACTGGGAATAGCTGAGCAAGTTGTGGTATTGGATTGTGATGGAATACTACTGTTGTAAGAAATGATGAGCTCAATGATCTTAGAAAAACATGGGTACAGTTGCATGAAATAATGAATAGAGAAAATAACAGAATGAAAGGAACATTGTATACAATAACAGCAATATTGATTTAAGAACAACTTTGAGCAACTAAGTCATTTTGACTATTATGAAAACCTAAATTAATTGCAAAGTATATATGAAGGAAGATGCTATCTGCATCCAGAGAATGAAGTGATAAAAAGAAGTATGCATACAATGATTTTACACATACATACATATTTGTTTCTAATGGTAGCCATTTCTAAAATGGAGGGAAGAAAAAAAAAACAAATTTCCATAACTTTATTACATACATAAAAGGAGCAGCAAGTTGCCACTATACTGTTTCCTTGGTTTATTCCATAAATTAAAATTTAGATAAAACTTCAAAAAAGAAATGACAAGATTGATAAGAACAATACCAGCTGAAGCACATATTGATCAAATTTATGTTGGTAGTGACACAACCTTGGAAACATTAAAAGCATCATTCTTGTACCATTCCTCACATCCACCTTTCTTATAAATTTGGTTTTGCAATTCTTTTAATAACAGAATCTGGTAGTATTATTTGCCTCTATTCTATTTGGTGATTGTTTAACCAGAATCTGTGTTTCTGCCATTAATTACAAATACTTACAATAAATTCTGCTGCTCCCTTTTCCCTATCAGTTCATATCTCTTGCACTTTAATTTTTCCAGACTTCATTATTTGGTCCTACAAAATCTTTAGGATATTACTGATTAAGACTATGTTTACAATAGGTGTCCAAAAAGTTACTGATTTTATTCTAATGTGATCTATTTAAATATCTTCAGGAAGGGTCATGTATACTCATTTTCTCCATTTATCACCTTACATTGCTCAGTTCCTTGAAACATAACTTTTGATCCCACAAGAACTTATGATGCAACTTTCAAGATTACAAACTACCCCTAACATGTTTGATTAAAGGGCCTTTTTCAGTTATCAGTCTATCAGATCCTTCTTTAATTTTGCCATATCATTAACTTCTTCCTTCTCAATAATATCTCCATTTATATTTTATGAAACTTGTCTCCTGTGTCCTTGTACCTGTCTAAGTCAGCACTCATTTTAGTACCTTCTTTCCTCAGTCAACATCCAGCTTTTATCTTCTAAGACCTCTTAAGGGTCTGTCTTACATGATTTCATATTCTTTCTGTAGACTCTTTTGGTGATCTCATTAGCTTCCATGGGGATAAATCTTAATCTCAATGTAGAGAATTCTTAAATCAATGCATGCAGGTTTAATCTTTCCTGAGTTCCACTCAAAAATTATGCACTACCTGCTAGGATAACTTGGATATGCCATCAGCATTCAAATTCAATTTGACCAAAACAAAATAGCTTCTTATCTTCCCCTCACCAAGTAAACCCTTTCAAACTTCCCTATTTTTTTCCTAGGGATACTGCAGTCCTTCTACTCATCATAGTCCATAAACTCAGAGTCTTCCTTGGATATTCTCTCCTGGACCCAATCCAAATTTAATTAATTGCCAAGTCTTGTCAATTCTATGGTTACACATCTCTTGATCTGTCCCCTTCCCCCACCCTACTCACAATCATCACCCCACATCACCTCTTGTCTGAATTATTGTACAGTAAATCATTTTAATTGGTTTTTCTTATACTACTTTCTCTTTTCTTCAATCTTCCCTCTCTATACAGCTGCCACAATAATTTTCCTAAGTCGGGAATCCAGTCATGTTACTTTCTGATTCAAAAAGGTTATTGCCTCTGGGACAAATTAAAACTTACTTATACTTAAAAATAAAACACTTTGTAATCTGGTTACCACCTACCTTTCAAGACATTTCATATTGTATCATTTCATATATTCTTTATGATGGCTAGACTTGTCTACTAGCATTTCCATGCACTTGACATTCCAATTTCCTTTTTTGCATCCTTGTATATGCTATGTTCCATGTTTGAAATACATGCTCTTTTCAGTTAAGTCTTTTATAACTCATAGCATATTGCCTTGCATTTAATGAGTGCTAAATATCTGTTTACCAAATTGAATTATGAACCCAACATCAAAATATCATTGTTTTCAAGAAGCTAATGATGTTAAAGTACAAATATGTCTGCTAAGAAGGATACTACCAGTGAAACTAAGCAATAATTATTGTAAAACAGAGCTCTCAACACAGACCTAAGCAATCTACTGATATGCAAGCATTTATTGATGTTAACCCAATATGTAGAGAACATGTTTTTATTATTTTTAACCATAGAATTATTATGAAATAATCTTTGTAGGAACATTCTCGTAATGGTTTTAAATGCAATACAGTTTAAGTCAGTAGACAATAGATATATTTCACCATAAAGAAATAAAATACTAAGCACCCTGTGGTAATTTATATTTGAAATCATTTTTGTTTCCTTATACTGAAACAATAAAGTCAGTTGTTACTACTGTCAATATTTTATAAATGGTAACCAGGCAAAAAGCTCCACATAAACATGAATGAGAAAGAAAAGCAGGTAACAAACCATACAGCAGAAGTAAATTGATAGAACATGCAAAAGGTAAATATGAAAGCCTCTTAAAATCAGAATGGTAGTTTTGGTGGTTTCATGTCATTCTTACTTTCCCCCCAAAAAATGCATTCATTGTTTAATATATCTTTGATAAATAGCTTTCTGAATTCATGAACACATAAAGATTTCAGGGGATTGTTTAGATTAACCAACTTCTTAAGAACAGAGTGAGAAAAATTTTAAGACCTAATTCAGCCATACTTTAGAAATTTAAGAATTGAAATATAATTTAGAAATTATCTGTTTTAGCAGATGTAAACAAAATATATTTTCAGCAATTTGGAAAGAGTTGAACAGATTATGGTGTATGGATATACTAGAATACCACTGTGCCACAGAGAATGACAAATATGAGGAATTCAGAGAAAGAAAAGAACAATGAATATAACAGTGATATATGGTGAGTAATCTTGGGCAAGAAAACTTGAGCAAGTGTCAACAGAAATTGGGAACTGTCCTGTAACTTTGATAGTATGGAATAAGCATTGATAATGTGTAAAAAGTATAATTTGGGGGTTAATGTATTTAATGAAACAGTTTAGGTAATCCTGGCAAATGATTGTTGAATTAAAAATAAAATGTATCCATTTAAACATATAAACTGTTTTGTAACAATCTACTATCAATATGTGTCTTCCGTCTTAGATATTCTAAATTATGTTACGTGTAATATTCCCTCTGGTTGAATTCTTGGGACCCATTATTAACTACAGTCAAGAGCTCTTCCTGATTCAGACTGCGATGCTAGCAGGAGAAACTATAGCAAGGACAATAGTTCACAAGTGTAATGTTTCAGTTCATGAGAGTTTAGAAACTTGAGATGAGTCTTTAGACGAAAAGGGAGAGTCAGCTAACAGAGTAACAAGCTTGATATAATAAACAAACTGGAGTAGAGGTAATTAGAAAATCTAGGATTCAAGATAGATTGGCAATATGGAGGTGATATATTCTAAGGAGCAAACAAGAAAAAGGAAAAGCGGGCCAAGGTCAAGCAGGAGGTAAACAAAAAAGATATCTAAGTGGGCTTAAAGTTATAAATTGACTAACTCAGTGCAGTGATCAGCACTGTTTTCCTTTTCTCTTCTGAATGAGTTTAAACTATAGAGAGCTACCAGAAGCTTATGAAATTTCCTGCACTAGAAAGAACTGTACTTGAGCAATAATATTCCTTAAAATTTCTTTCCTTATTCCCTTGATAAGTTTTCTTATGAATCTTATAACTCTCTGCCTGTGGTCCTCATTTAGCACAGTGCTGTGCACAGAGTCATCGTTTAATAAACAAATATTTCCTTGACTTCTGAGTAAATAAAAATATGCTCACCCTAATAAGAGTTGGATAAATTTTGCAGCTAGAAAAAGAAATGACCTATGAACACTCCTAAGAATGAGGAGAGATGGAGTTTTCTGCCAGTTCTGGGCAAGCCACAGAAAATTTCTCTGCTTCTGTTTATTGTTCTCTTAAGAGGAGTGAAGGATTTGTCAAATCCACTCCTGTTTGAACGATATAGGATCATGAGTCCTGGGAGTCGGATAAAGTGTTTGAGATGTGACACTAAAATTGGGCCTTATTGTAAGAGACTAAAGAAGTTTCAGCTTGTGAGTTCTGATAATGAGGGATTGTTGCTTAGTTTCAGTCCATTGATGAAAGAACAAGAGAAAAGTTGAAAGCAGGTATTCTCTCTTGCCAATTGATGAGATGAAAGTATAAAGAGTTGTCAAGACATAAAGAAGAAAGAGCAAGGGCCTGGGTGAGCAGTTCATCAATGAATAAGCAGATGTGTTATGATAGACAAATTTGTGTTCACCATAATAATTCAGATAATAATAACTGATGTGTATGGCTATATCAGTCAATAAACATTTATTAGGCACCAGACATTATGCTAAGTTTTGGGGTTACAAAAAAGGCAAAAGACAGTCCCTACCATGAAGCAGCTTACTATCTAATGGAGGAAATAACACGCAAACAAATATTTATATGAGTCAAACTTTATACAAGTTATATAGGAAATAATTAACAGAGGACAGGTACTGGAAATAAGAGGGGTTGGGGAAGGTTTCTTAAATAAGGTGGAATTTTAGTTGAGTCTTAAAGGCAGTCATGGATTTCAGAGTCAGGGTTGAAAAGGGATAGGGTTCCAGACATAGGGGACAGCTAGAGAAAATGCCCAGAGCTGAGAAATGAAGTGTCTTATTCTTGGAACAGCCAGGAGGCCAGTGTTACTGGATTAAGGAGTATGTGACAGGGGATAATGTGCAAGAAAACTATAAAGACAGGAAAGTATTATGTTACAAAGGGATTTGAATGCCAAAAAGAGCATTTTGTATTTGCTCCTAAAGGGTAGTAGGAAACCACTGGAGTTTATTGAGTAGAGAAGTGACATGGTCAGACCTGAACTTGAGGAAAATTACTTTAGTAGCCAAATGCAGGATAGATTGGAGTGGGAAGAGACTTGTGTCAGGGACACCCACCAGACGGTATTGTAATAATCTGGGTGTTGGATGATGAGGGCATCTAGCACAAAAGCAGTAGGAGGAGAGAAGGGGATTTGTTGCAAAGGTGATATAGATCTTGGTAACAGATAGAATATGGGAAAGGGTTGAGAGATAGTAAGGAATCTAGGATGATTTACACAGTATGTAGAATACAGCACATTTTATGTAGTGTGCAGTCATTCATTGACATTTATGGGTTTCACATTTGTGATTTTGGCTAATCTTTGGCAGACTATAAATAATTAAATGGGATTATTTTGGAGATCTATGGGAAACTTTGGAAAAACACAGATTGTTTGCATATGTAAAGAAAATAAAAACAAGTAATAAATGCACAAATACTATATGTTTTAGTCTGTTTTATCATTTTACTATACTAAGTTTATATACATAAATCTATTATAAACAGTCAAATTTTGTTAAAAGTTTCAGTGTGCTAAAGAATTGTGGACTACACATTCTCTTTGGGAGCATCTCCAGATTCAGTCACATGATTTTCTCCCTTAGTGATTATTCTATCTTGTGCTTTTCATAGAAGAAAATTCCTAAAACAGTTGCTGCAACTACACTAGTAGATGCAAAGACTTCATAGCATATGAGATACTAACCTCTTTCACACAGAAACCACAATTCTTTTTATGGGTGCACTGTATTGTTTTACTTGTGTTATGTATTAAATAAATGTGATCAGTTATTAAAAATAAATGTTTGCGGCAGAACCTATAGTAGTTCAAAGTTTTTCACATGTCTGAGTCCTGTGCTTCTAATCCTTTTGAATGTTGAGAGATAACTCTATGTATATACACGCATGTATATATGCACATATATGTGTACATGCACGTGTACATACACAAGGATTGTGTGTGTCCTACAAAGATAGAGCTGTGTAATGCCAAAAGAATGTCTTTGCAACAATTCTGCAAAACAGTATTCCGCTAATATTTCCACTTTTCAGCTAGGGAAACACATTTACCAAAATTATGTAAGTTGTGAAGGGCCATGTCCCTTACATCGGTACTGGAGATAGATGTGAAAATGGTTAAGTTTTTTAACTCCAAACCTATGATTCTTCCCATTTCATAATTCTGTCTAGAATGGCAAAGTAGAAAGATTGGTGGCATGCTGATTCCCTTCCAGTATATGAAAGAAAGAAAATAGCACGTGTGTACATAAACACAGGAAAAAGTGAGTAATCATAAAAGTAGGAATATTGTTCACATTCTCAGAAAAGTAGATATGAGATGCTTTGGAAGATGAATTGACCTGAAATGCCAACATATCTAGAAGAGTACTGATACCTTCAACATAAATATGGGTGGGAAGAAGACGATAAATTCTATTTTGAGTTTGAGATACTGATTAGGATATCATGTTGGAGATGTTCAGTAAACAACTGATGATTCAATCCAATCATCAAAGCAGTTAACAAGCATTTGATATGTTCATGGTAATGGGAAAGCAAGGATAAAATGAGAAAAGTGCATGGAGCTTATATTCTATATGAGAATACCATGAGTAAATAAAAAAGCTAAAGAGAATAATTTGAGGATAGAGCTCCCTAAGAACTAGGGCAATTAGGAAAATATTTCTCTAGGATGTAGAACCTCTAAAGCTGTAAGTGCCCTAGGGTTTGAACATAGTCAGGGAACTTAGTGAAGTCATAAGGTTCACCTTATGAAAGCAGATGAAGAAAAGAGATGGAGTGACAAATTCAGGGGACATCAAATAGATTACTTTTAATTTGTTAATTCAATTAGCATGGATAAAGTGCCTACAACGTTTGGGGCATTAGGCCAGGTGCTATGGATACAATACAGGTATGAAAATGCAAAAGAAACAACCACTGTTCTCAAGGAATTTGTATGTTATCGTGCATTGGGGTGGAGGGAAAGGAATGGTGACAGCAGAGAACCACATATATTGCTACATAAAAACTAAAATATGTATAAAATAAAAACAAAATATTTTCTGGGGTTAAGGGGAGCACTAAGAACTGGGAATCAGAAAAGGCCTCTTTTAGTCGGAGACACTTGAAGTGAGGCTTAATTGGAATAAAGGGGTGCAGAAAGGTGAAGGAAAGGAAGACAAGGAAGGACAGCTTGCTTAAAGACTGAAGGCAGGAAACATGATGTCCTCTCTAGAAAGCAGCCAGCCAGCCAGTTTGTCTGGAATGTGTAGAGAGTAGGAAGGGTAGTAATATGCAATATGACTGGAAAGGAAGATTTGAGTCAGATTATAGTGGGACTTGAATGCAAAGCAGAACTTTGTGTTTTATTTTAGAAGCCAAGTGGATCCATTGAAAGCTTTGGGGAAGATCTTAGCCTGGGACTGTGAACTTTTTAAAATATATTTAAAATATTTCTTCAATATCATCAGTTTTCCTTGTAATTCCATGTATTTTATTTATATATTTACATTATTCTGAAAAGGGACCCACAGGTCTCATCAGAATGCCAAAAACATCCATGACACAAAAAAAAGTTAAGAATCCCTTATTTAGAAGAAGAGAGTGAGGTTATCAACTCATTTTCTAGAAAGACTATCAGAGAAAATGCTCAAATAGTACAAAGTCTGAGAGAGGATAGGGAGTATATAACAATTGTATTATTGGACTGTCTCAATTATTTGTCTCTATGATAGTCACATACTCTTGTCGTAAGTTTCTGATTTTCTACCTAAATTATTATTCATGAGTTATCTAAGTGTGACTGCTTAATCTCCTCCCAGTGATAAAAGGACATTCTCCTCCTATCAAAATATCATTCATAAAATTTGTGAGAAAGTGAGTTATAGCTGTGCAATATGGTATACAGTGTCAGACACAATCTTTGTGCTGTGACAGTTGGTTTTGCGTAAATAATTTTCTTTGTTACAATTAGAGTTGGAATAGGTATGAAAGGGACAAAGGATTTGTGAAAGGGCAATGGCAAGACAAATGTCTGTGTAAGTAGACTGTGACATATTTCCAGTGGTGAATTATAGACAAAAATGGCATGAAAAACATCCTCAAGTATATAAAATTAGAGACGAGTACTAGTCAGTCTGAGTACTGAATCTGTCCTCAAGACATTAAAAAAGAACCCAAGGAAGGTCTCTACAATATTGGGAGATGCTCTATGAAGGATTAAGAAAAACATGGCAATCAATCAGTGAAGATAAGATATGGAGTGGTCCCAACTTATATTGGTGGAGAAAGTAGTGAAAGACTATAAGTGATAACATGGAGTTATTGAAGTATCATAATATAAATGAATCTGGTTCCCAGAGATACAACATGTATGCAGCATCCTACCATGCTAAAAGTTTTGTTTGCACTGGATGATACTCACAAAGGAATCAGCCTTCCCACCACCAAGAGCACCCATCACAAACACCTGTAAGACACTTTATATATTTTCCCAATTCTGCCTGAATGCTTCTTTTCAGAAGCACTTAGCATATTTCAGAAATGATCAGGCATGCATCCTGAGTGCTCAGTAACAGCATGTCATATGATGTTGTATCCACTTGAAAATTTGCAGCCGCAACTCTTGAACAGCCTTGAAGCCTCCTCAGAGACATCTGCCTCTTGGATGCATCATTATTATGGCATTGTATACCAAGGCCTCTCTCTGTTTTCTGAAAGGAATAGTCAATGCCTCTCTCAGGGACTTACATTATCACAGCTCCTTCTATAACTCAAGGACAGGAGCTTAACTTCTAGTCTGTTAGAAAGTGAAGCTTTTAATGCTATATTTGATATGGTAAAGATAACAATGAAACCTAAGTTCTCTTTTTGAATCCTCCTGAATTCACATATTCATGATCTCAAAAAACCTAATAAGATACTAAAATATTCACATACCACAGCTCATTCCCCCTTTCCTTAATGAATGAGCACCTTCTTTATTCCTAGTTTGGGTAACATCAAAGACTTTTCTTCTTATGGTGGAAATGTTCTTTAATACTCTCAACTTTAATGCTCCCTTTTTTCCTGAACCAAAGGTTATTAAAGAGATTCCCAACAAGAACTAACTAAATGCCTGCCCAATAGTAAGCACTTTGTAAATGCTTGTTGACTGATTATTGACTGGCTAGATGACTAATTAGAACATACAGCCCATCAGCATTTCTTTACTGACACAATTGTTTGTACAATGTTTGTATGGGCAGTGTGCAGCTGTTGGGCATATGACTTTAGAAATATACAACCAATTGTCATTACTATATGAGCATCATGTATATATAAAATATGTCTACCTAAGAATCCATGTATTTTCATGAATAATGCAACCAAAGTCATACATTTAGTGGTGAAAAGGACATTAAAAGTCATCTAGTACAAGTACATAATTTTCTATACAAGGAAACCAAAAGGTGGCATTCTTTCTCAAGTTCTACTCTAATCTCTTACCCTGGCATTTCATTGAACAGGGTTTCATAGAGAGTGTTAGTTCAATACAAATTCATGAAGTCAAAGGATTCTAGGAAGATGAAGCAGTAGGTCAGAAAATTCAAAGCTCTCAAGATTTTCCCCCCAAAAAGAGACAAAATAGCACCTTAGGGCAAAGAAAATTCAGGTTAAAAATGAGAATAGGGGCACTACAGGGGTCTTCCTAGGACAATTTGAGAAGATCAGAAGAAAAATCTCAGGACAAAGTTTGGTTCCTGTGTAGAGTAAACACCTACAGGGTAGGGTCTGCTTTTACAACAAGTAGTATTATCCCTGGGGTTAGTTGGTTTTAGAGACTGCTTCATTCACATCCCCAGGAACTTTTACTCAAAGGAAAGTGAGGGGAGTTGGACATCCAGCATCTAAGCTTGAAAAGATCAAGGGAGTCTCTGCTGACAAGGAATGCCATATCCAGCTGTGCTGCAAAGAGATGCAGAAGGAACCAGTAAAGGCCCAGTGAGTGCAGAAGCAGTGGGGCAGAAAGCCCTGGCTGTGGGTACTACAGGAGGTTAGAGGTTTGGCTTTGGTTTCAGATTAGAGGGGAAAACTGAAGATCTGGGGCAAAAGGCATCATTTCCCATACCCCAGGGATAGAGGTGATTACAAAAATTAAGCTATTACAAAAAATGCACAGGAAAAAGGAGAAATAATCCAACCCTAGAAAGCACTTATGGGAAGGGAGAAGATATTGATAGAAAGAAACCCCTAAGGAGTAATCACATGGTCATCTATCCAAAAAGAATTCATAAAAGATCTTTAAAAGACTTTACAAATCAAATGACAGAGATGGAGAAAGAACTAAAAATAAATAACAAGAATAAGAATACAAGGTTATGAAAGGAAATTCAATCAATTAGAAAAGGAGATCCAGAATATTAAGGAAGAAAAATGACACCTTGAAAATTAGAAATGGGCAAGGCAAAGTCAGCAAAATTATAAGAGATCAAGAAATAATTAGACAAAATATTAATAATGAAAAAATAGAAGAGAAAGTGAAACATCTTATAAGCAAATTCATATAGTCTCTGCAATGCTATAAATTCAAAAGATTCTTACTTGGATGTTTCATATTTTTAATATATTTTGTTACCTGTAATTCAATATAATTGTTTTACTCATAATTCTATTTATTTGATAGTGTGCATTTAAAAACTTTATTCAGAGAAGGGGTCCATAGCCTTCATCAAATTGCAACAGACATCCATGACACAAAAAATGTTAAGGTCCCCTCTTATAATGGTTTCGAGTTCAGTACTGGCAACTATTGCGTCTTCTTTCTGTGAACCATTTTAGCTAAGAACAGAAAGGTTTATCAACCAGGACACTGGTCAATTGGTTACAAATTTTTGATCTTGGGATTCTTGAAACAAAGATAAATGACTCTTGAACTTATGTGATCCCTTTCAGTGATGAGGCAGAGTGTTGAAAATGGGGGCAAAAGAAAGTAAGAATAGTAAAATTTTTCTATAAAATTGAAGAATGACAGGAAGGAAAAACAAGAAAAAATGTGTCAACAAAAGATTACCATAGGCCTATCTAAAACTGACTTTCATTTTTTATGTCCCAAAACATCACTCAGCTATCAAGTGCTTCACTGCAGATATTACTGCAGTTCAATATCAGATTCTATTAAAAATGCAAAGTTGTAAAATTTTCAGCATTTGCTTAATTTTGACAATAGCAATTATACTAAACTATTTAAATGTTTCAGAAAGAACCAGTTTTGGCCTTCAAAAGGAAAATATTTAATGATTTTCTCTTCACTTTATAAATTAGCAAAGATTCGCATAGATTTTGTGTTGATTTCTTCACCTGATCAGTGGAGACTACTCTAAACTGAAAACAAATAGTGCTCAGAAAGTGGAGGAGAATTCCAAATCTTTCATAAAAAAATTATCCTGATTAAAAAAATAGCCATTTGAGTCAATGGCTGAGGAGTGATTGAGATAATCAATTATTTTTATTTCCTTCAAGAAAAGGAAGATAGGTGAAGGGTCTTCTAAATGTATAATAATTGATTCTTACTCTTTGTAAAGGTCAAAGAAATTAAATTGCATTAGATGTAGTGAAAACCTTTATCCTGTATCTTCAGGACAGAGAGTAATATAGCTTGAAATGTTATTCAGTCAATCTATTGAAACTTAGACATTAGAATGTTCATTCATGTTTGATGTATTTTGTTTCATATTGTAACACATTTTTATGTTCCAAATTTCAAGTTACTCCAGAGATGTTCAACTATATTTGGAAAACAGTAGTGTCCTAAAGAAAAAGATAGATGCAGCACATGAGTGAGAAATTTTACACCTAAGTATTTCCACATAAATTCTCAGATGCATTGATCTGAAAAGAGCTAGACAGGGACAATGGGTCCAAATAGCTGACTTTCTCTTAAGGTCAAATTCATCGTGTACTTATGTTTTCATTACAGATATTTTACCCATTACTTCTCCTTCCCATTCATTAATTGGGGTTAGGAGGTTCAAGGAAAGTTTTCTTATTTTGGGGTCAAAAGGAAGTATTGTGCTAAACACTTCATAGAAGTCTCTCAAAACTAATTACCTAGATCTCATCTCTTTTGAGAGCTAAACCAGCATCTGAAATTGATTATTAAATGTCTACACTTAGAAATACACCCAGTATCCCCAATTCAACGTGTCAAATAATCTATATGGCCACTATTTTCTGCTAGAGACATATAATCAGAGTTGGAAGGAATTTCCCCACACCAATCCAAAATTGCAAAGAATCATGGAGACATGATAACTGAGGCAGAAGCCAAATAGTTTACAAGACAGATGATTTAATAGCTTCTATTAGATAACTGAGTGTTGCTGTGAATCTTACAAAAGATTTGAAATAGCCCTGAGTTAAAGGATAATTCACAAAAGCACTTGTGACCTTATCCCTGTTGTGAATACGTTTGTTAGATACAATTCAAAATAGGACCCAAAGATGGCAGTGAAGCAGAGAAGAAAGTATAGCAGATGACACCAGCACTACAATTTAGGAAGAATAAACTATTGACAATTCATTAGAAAACACAGGTATCAGTAGACAACATCAGCAATCCATAGCTCACTGGAGAATGAAGTTTTCAACTTCTGGCTAAGTCAGCTAAAAACATTACATCACTGGACCATGAGATGACAAAAACAATTCTGCTGAAGAGTGGAAAGTGGCATATTTAGAACCAGAGAAGTATTCCAGATGATGTTAACTGATTCAGTCATTCTCGAGAACAATTTGGAACTTGCTCAAAGGGCTATAAAAATGTTTATACCCTATGGTTCAGGAATACCACTACTATGTCTGTATCACAAAGGATTTTTTTAAAAGAAAAAGATCCATCCATATGTACAAAAATATGCATAGCAGTTCTGTTGAGGAATGGCTGATGAGGGATACTATTGTGAGATAGGAAATGACAAAAGAAATGACTTCATAAAAATCTGGGAAGACATACATGCTGATGCAAAATGAAATGAGCAGAACTAAGAGAATATTGTATATAGTAACAGCAATAATAATCAGCTGTGAAAGACTTGGCTACTCTGATCAGTACTACGATCCATGACAATTCCAAAAGACTTATGATAAAAAGTAACAATATGGATATATATATATATATCCATATATATGTTATACACACACACACAATCCCACTTAAATATGGCTACAGGTGCTTGAGTTGCCCTGGTTAACATGTTTCCACATCCACATATGTTCCCTGGCTTTGTGTATTCCCTAGATCAGTTTTTCCAAAGGCTTGGGAATCCATGGGAGAATGTATCTTTGAGTGTAAGAAAGAGGGGGAGGGAGAAAGGAATAAAGAAATTTTATGTGTGTACATGTAATCTTAGCATTCTCTTTAAAGTGTCTTTTTTTTTTTTTTTTGAAATGTGTCCTCTGGTTTTCTATGGCAAAACCGATCATTCATTGGTATTTAGAGAAGTGATTCAAAAGATGCCTTGACCTGTATAGAGCATTTTTTGGGGGCTAGGGGATATGTTTGAAATGAGTTACAGATTATATTCCTTATATACAGGTTGAATCATATCTCTTTTCTCATTAATTGAGAATTATAGAGGATAAAACAATTTAAATAAGAAATTAGCATCTTTCCTTATAGAACTTAGGAAAGAATTGCTACCACTATTCAGAAATCTTTCTTGAGAACACAAAGAGCATCTAACTAAATATGGAGACATATAACTCCCAAAGTGTGGAAACAAAAACAAAATCGAGACTCATGGAAAGTGCATAAGTGCATTTATTCCTTACTTTGGTATCACCACAGCATCTGGTATGATGTTTTTAAAATTGTAAATACAGTCAATATCTGTTAAATTAATTTAATTTTAACAAGATTTCAATTTAATTAAAAATTAGTGAGATTCTAATTAACATATATTTTGCCTCCCATGAAGTCTGTTTGGCTTTTCAATATGTGTTGATTGTTTCAACTAAAATTTTTAACCTCATCCTCATTTTTATTTCTACTATAAATTGGTCTGATTATTACATGATTATATTAATCTTCTTATTTCTTATCATTTCATAAGTATGCTCCCTTTCCCTTCACTACCCTTGAATTTTCCCTTATGCCAATATTTTTTAACTTTAAGTAAAACCAGTTCACAAATCCACCATGTCTGATATCACATGTAACACCCCACATCTATAGTTCCCCACCTCACCTATCAAAGGGGAGAAGTAAACATAATAGCATTCTGATTATTCTGTTTTCTAACCAGATTATATGTTAGCACTGGAGCACTTGTAATGTACTTTCTTCAGTTAAAAAAAAAAATTTGAGCGCAAAACTCCAATATTTATATGTTTGTTAGGACATAAAGTAGGTGTATTCTTGAAATCAAATACAATAGTGTTCTACAAACCTTAAAGCCCTACATACTTAGCACTTGACCCTAGCTGTGTGACCTTGGGCAAATTACTTAACTCCTATTGCCTCATCATAGGTCATTTCCAGTCCTGATGAATTGGTCATTAGATTCAGATAACTCTGGAGGAGAAATGAGGCTGGTGACTTGCACAGCCCACTCTCACTCAAAAACAAAGTCAAATACAACTCATGTCATCATTTCTTTTATAGCATAGTCTTCTTTGGCAACGAAGAATGAACACACATATACCTAGGTATTTTTAGAATGTTATGAACATTTTAAAGCAAACAAAATAAAGACATTAAAAATGAGATGAAGATTGAGTAATATTTTTACAGTATTTATTAAACACAGATAATACTAATAGCAGTACTAATACTAAGCATTATTAATATTAAAATGTAATATTTATTTTTGAATACAGAAGACTAGGGAAGAGATTATGCCTTTTTTTCTCAAAAGTGGTGCTAACTTTTGACACATTGAATTTAAGAAACTTGGGATATATATCACAGTAAAATATTAATACAATATTAATGTTGCAATAGTATTACTAATAAATATTAATAACATTTATGTTTTATTATAATAATAATACTTAAGAAAAATGTGATTTTTTGTTATTTCTTAAAAATCTTGGTTTAAAATGTGACATATAAATTTGAAGCTCCTGTTCTAAGTTCAATTCATTTTAATACTTTTTGTAATGACAACCATATTTGTAAAAAAATCTTTACATAGATTCTAATGGAAGAAGTTCACCTTTGGCTAAACTTGAAATAAGCACACACACACACACACACAGAGGCATATAAATATGTATATACCTAGCTGTGCACACAATTATTATAAGTATAAACATACACCTATGTATGTATAATCATTTTTAATCACATCAACTCAGCAAAAGTTTTTGACGTAGTCCAACGAATAAATTTCCATCTTTCCTGATGTCAATGACTTGCTTTTGCAAACTGAACTAAAGGCACTCTTTTTTATATTTTTGATAAATGGGTTCAAAACACACTGGGATTGCCATTCTTTTTTGAGGACAACTTGCATTTCATATATGGCAAATGATTATCATAGAGACCAAGTCAGTGCAATAGTATTAGCTTATATACTGAATTTTAATAGTGATTAATCTCTTTTGTCATTTTATAGAAAAATTAATAGAAACAGATATCCTAATATTTTCTTTCCATGTCTAAATTTGACAACTTGCTTATCCTCTATGGTGTACAAGCTCCACTTTAGTAACCAGCTATATAATTAGTAGAAAGCTGACCTGAATATAAGATTCATATCTCTATTTCTCTGAGGCAAATTGATCATATAAAATAGAAAAAGTGTGATAAAATATTGTGATAAAAGCACTTATCTGGAAGGAAACTATAGCTAAATATGGATACACATATTGTGATAAGGAGATAGAAGATATAGATAGTTATGGCACTATAAAATTACATATTCTAAATACCTAGATGTTTTCATTCTCTGTCTCTTTCTCTTTCTGTCTCTCTGTCTCTGTCTCTGTCTCTGTCTCTGTCTCTGTCTCTCTGTCTGTCTTTCCACAGGTTTGAACCTTGTAGGCCTTGATGCATTGAGTGTTCTATGAAAAAAAGAACATTGCTCAATCAACATTTTACATTAAATATTTGGTTATTGGGATCAAACCATCATGACTAATTATTTGCTTCAATATTTGGCAAAGGACACCTAGCTCATTGCATTTTACATTACATCGTGCAATAGGATCTTTATATAAACGTCATTTACTAATTCAAAGATTTACATTCTATATTGAATAAGAAGAAAGTATAATTCAATTTACCAATCACAGAATTTTTATGAGATATCAAACACTGGCAGTATGATTTTATTTGTTTTTAAGTGTGAGTGTATTTCAAGGTATTAGCACTGTAACTGACACAAAGAGAATACTATAGAAAATGAACATTGCTATATATTGTATTTAATAATAAATTTGGCAAAACCCTTCATATTTTAGTGTGTTGCTGCACTGAAATGTTTTTCTCTTGTTGATAAGTGGAAAGGGTAGGAAGGGCAGAGTCAAGATGGCAGAGTAAAAAATTACAACTGTAGAACCTCTCCCCCATGGCCCATAAAATTCCTGTAACAATGACTCTAAATAAATTCTAGAGAAGCAGAAGACACAAAAGGACAGAGGGAAAGGGATTTCAAGTCCACGACAGCATGGAAGACTGACGGTAAAAGTCTATAGCACTACGCTCAGAGCAGAGTACATCCCAGCCTTGGTCACATTGCATGAAGTGGACAAGACTGGAGCAGGCTTCAGGGTGTGGAATCACAAGTAGCAGCTATAGTTCCCAGATTTCTCACTTTACAAATGCTAAAGATAGCTTCAAATATCAGTAAGAAAAGTCTTCACTTGAGTGAGAAGGGAGCCTATTCTGGTCCCCACCATGATCCCAAGGTGGTGGCAGTCACTGGGTCAGAAGTGTCCATTTTTGGAGTTCTCTGTCTAAAGATCTGGGGAGGGGGAATCTAGCAATTGATCTGCCTCTCAGTTCTGAGTGATAGTCTTGGGATGAGGAAGAGGACTGACCTGGTGGAACTTGTGGTTACTGTGGAAAGCAAATCCTACTTGAAGATCCTAGGCATATAAGAATGCTTGTGGTTGCTCACGGAGTAGAGGATGGGCCAGGAGAGGAACAAACTTCTCTCCCTTGATTGTGCCACCTTGGGGGAACTGAGAATGTACAGATCACTAGAGTATACCCTCCACTTGACAAAGGAATCAAAAGTCAAGTAACTGGCTGTGAAAAAGCCCCCAAAAAGGGGAAAAAATAAGATTATAGACAGTTACTTTCTTGGTGAACAGGTATTTTCTTCCATCTTTTGGATGAGGAAGAACAAAGCACACCATCAGAGGAAGATATCAAAGTCAAGGCTTCTACATCTAAAACCTCCGAAATAATATGCAATGATCTCAGATCATGGGAGAGCTCAAAAATTATTTTGAAAATCAAAAAATAAGAGATGTGGAGGAAAAATTAGGAAGAGAAATGAGATTGATGCAAGAAAATCATGAAAAACAAGTGAACATCTTGCAAACAGAGACCCAAAAAATGCTGAAGAAAATAATACCTTTAAAAATAGACTAACCAAAATCATGAGAGGGCCAAAAAGCCAATGAGGAGAAGAAAGCCCAAAAAAGTAGAACTGACCAGATGGAAAAGGAAGTCCAAAAGCACACTGAAGAAAAAAATTGCAAAAATAGAATGGAGCAGATGAGAAGCTAAAGATTACATGAAAAATCAATAAATTATAAAGCAAAACCAAAGGAATGAAAAAATAGCAGGCAATGTGAAATATCTCATTGGAAAAACAATTGAATTGGAAACTAAATCCAGGAAAGACAATTTACAAATTATGGGAAGATCTGAAAACCATAATCAAAAAATGAACCTAGACAATATCTTTCATGAAATTATCAAAGAAAACTGCCCTGATATTCTGGAACCATAGGTAAAATAAATATTGAAAGAATTCTTCTGTCACCTGCTGAAAAAGAACAGCAAAAAATTCCTGAGAACATTATAGCCAAATTTCAGAGTTCCCAAGTCAAGGAGAAAATATGGCAAGCAGTGAGAAAGAAAAAGAAATTCAAGTATTGTGGAAATAAAATCAGGATAATACAAGATCTAGCAGCTTCTACATTAAGAGAGCAAAGGATTTGGAATATGATATTCTAAAAGTCAAAGGAGCCAGGATCAAAACCAAGGATCACCTACTAAACAAAACTGAGTATAATACTTCAGGGGAAAAATGGACATTCAATGAAATAGAGGACTTTCAAACATTCTTGGAGAAAAGACCAAAACTGAATAGAAAATGTGACTATGAAACACAAAAAAATCAAGAGAGGCATGAAAAGGTAAACAGAAAAAGAGACTTCATAAGGGACTTACTAAAGTTGAACATGGAAAGATATTATTTGTAACTCTTGAGACTTGTCTCATTACTTGGGTTGTTGGAGGGATTATATACATATAGAGAGAAGCACAGGTTAGTTGAATAGGAAGGCATGATATCTAAAAAAATAAAATTGAAGGGTGACAGAGGAATATATTGGGAGAATAAAGGGAGAAATGGAATGGGGCAAATTATCTCTCATAAAATAGGCAAGATAAAGCTTTTTCAGTGGAGGGGAAAAGTGAAGCTTATTCTCATCACATTTGGCTTAAGAAGGGAATAACATGCATACTCAATTTGTTATGAAAATCTATCTTACACTACAGGAAAGTAGAGGAGAAGGGAAATAAGTTCGGTGTGGGGTGATGACAGAAGGGAGGGTGAATGGGAGGAGGGAGTAATTAGAAGTAAACACTTTTGGGGAGGGACAAGGTCAAAAGAGTGAATAGAATAAATGGAGGGCAGGATGTGGTAGAGGGAAATACAGTTAGACTTTCACAACATAATTTTTATGGAAATCTTTTGCATAATTGCACATGTATAATTTATGTTGAATTTCTTGCCTTCTCAGTAGGGAGGTGGAAGGGAGAGAAGTAGGAACTCAAAGTTTTAAAAACAAAGGTTAAGAATTGCTTTTACATGTAGCTGGGAAATAAGAAATACAGGTAATGGGGTATAAACATCTAGCATGCCCTGCAAGTAAATAGAGGAGATAGGGATAAAGGAAGGGAGAGGTGTGATATAAGGGAGGGTAGATTGGGAGAGAGATGGGGAGAAAATTTTGAATTCAAATTCTTGTGCAAGTGAATGTTAAGAACTGATATAATATATGTATATTTAAAAAATCATAAATGGAAAGGGCATAATCAATATGATTTTTGGCACACCTTTTCCAAGCTGAAATCTCTCTACTCTCTATTGTCACTATGATAATAAAATACTGAATAATTTCCTCATATGCATGAGTATATTTCTGTAAGTGCAGTTTCATGGACTACAAAAAGAAAGATTGTAATGAAAAAAGCAATTACTGTTGCTCTCCCTACCCCCAATGTTTATGAAAAAAATTAATTTTCATGTATTTGTATTTGTATTGTAAATTCATGCCACAAGGAAAGTGGCAATCAAATAGAAAGAAAAATGAATACCTTGGTGGTGTCCAGATATAAGAAATGAAATGAATAGGATTAGCAGTTTCTAATGGAACAACCCAACTATATGTTTGGAACAAATCGCACCATTTCTCTTGTTTCACAATGTTAGATAAATGGTTCTATAAAATGTAACAACAAAAAGATTCTTGGAATGTAGCTAAGATAGCATTAAGTTCAAGAAGTTGGGGAAGGACATTTAACTATTAATATTGAGAATTTTTTTAAACCTATTTTGTACACATAAATAGATTGGCTATTTCACTTTGCAAATATGTTGCTTATTTGTTTTATTGAATGAATAGTGTGCCTATTCGAGCCTGGGTTTTCTTAGATTATAAACTTTTCAAGGGATTGAACTGTATCTGTTTAATGTGACTCATGTGGCACCACATGAAGATGCTCTTTAGGGAATTCATGCTGATTGTATGATATTGAAGTCATAGAGTATATAAAATAGGTAAAATGAATTAAAAATACGTTAGTTCTTCTCTGCAAGCCTGCTATCTGCCAAATGGCTGTGTAAGTCTTCTACAAATCATGTCAAAGCAATTATATTTGGGAAATGAAGATCCCATTCAAATTAAGAGAAGTGAATATTAATATATTTTCCAAAGGGCATCTGAAAATAATTTACACATAACCTTCTCTACAAAAAAAAATTTTCAGATTGTCAAAACGTCTATTATATTATGCTATAACAAAATCAGGCGCCTTTCTCACATTTGACGGCATTGAAGAGAAGTGAGTTATCTAGTAGCAGAACACAATATACTGGGTTCTCTGAAAATCATTTTCCATTTTTATTAGAATTTTTATTTTGATAAATACTAATCTGTGGGTCTATGCTCTATATACATGTTAATTTTATATTTTAGTAGTTGTATAGAACTTCCCTTCACTTAAAAATAACTTCAATATCCACACTTTTTTCAAATATTTTTAGTGTCTGTGATTTCATCACTAAACTCATCCACCAGGATCTTCTGACTACAGAATGTCACCTATCACTAACTCCACAATCAAAGCATTCTCAAACTAGTTGAAATCTCCACAGCTGAAATATTGGGTAAACATAATTTTTGGCACTGTATAATTATCACACCATTCTTTAGTCTAAAAATTGTTAATCATTGCATAGTATAATTCTGTTTGTCATGTCACTTAAATGGTAAACAGAGCGGCCATGTATTCACCAGTGGCATATGAACATACATTTATCTCTCATGTACTGTGAGCAGTGAGCCTAGACTTCTCAGTACATGTGCATTGTCAGTATATTTCCTAAATCTGACTTGCATGGTTTGTTTAGTGTACTGCAGTACTGAAGGTATTACCTATCACACAACTCAATGAAGAATGTTAGTCACCAAATGGGTAGGTGAAGCTGCCTTGGGTAAGTCACATGATATGGTAATACCTGTATCTTCCCAAGCTAGGTTCATCTGCCAGTGATACACTAATGAAGCATTTCTTTCTGATTATGGATAAATATAAAAACTATTCTTCAGGCTTCAAGTGAAAAGTAATTGTGTTCTGTGAACACAATGGAAACAGAGTTGCAGAAAGATAGTTTTCCGTGACTGAAAAGTTGGTGAGATACTGGTAGAAATTAAAAGACAAGTAATACCTGCACAATAATGATTGCACCCTACTATTTTGCAAAAAAATTCTGGCATAAAATCTGCAATGATTATACAGTGAAATGCAGTAATAGATATGGGCACAGGATGACTTGGATTTGAATTCTTAAGGACTTCCATATGGTAATGAAATGTAAAAATCCACTCCTAACCTGATCCTGATCTCAGATGCTTGCTAGCTGGATGACCATAAACAAGTAACTTAATATTTCTAAAGCTCAGTTTTGTCTTATATAAAACTGGGATCATAATATCACTGATCTGGTATAGTGTTTGTGCTTCTGAAGTACTTTAATGTTTGTGAAGTACTTGGCAAACATAAGTGAATGTATGTGTAATAAATAATTGCTGATGTTAAAAAGATCCCATAGAGGGGCAGAACCAAGATGGCCAAGTAGAAGCACAGACCAGCTCTAGTTGTCCCCCCTGCCCAAGGCCTTATAAGACCTGTAAAAATGACTCAAAACAAATTCTAGATCAGTAGAAGCCACAAAGTGACAGAGTGTAACAGATTTCCAGCCCAAGACAGCCTGAACGGACAACATGAAAGATCAATCACGCCAGGCTCATAGTAGAGTGCAGCCCAGCTTGAGTCACATAGCACAGACAGTACTGGAGCAGGCTTCAGGGTGCTGAATCAAAGGTAGCTGTTTCAGTTTCCAAATTTCTCAGGCAACAAACACCAAAGACTTCTTCAAAGCTTAGTGAGAAATCAATTTCACCTGGGTGAGAGGGGAGCTTAGTGGAGCCCCAGTGCTGGCCACAGGGCAGTGGCAGTGACTGCAGATGCAGCATCCCCTTCTGGAGCTTTTGCTCACTGGGTGAATCAAGCCACTGATCAGGATCTCAGTCCTGAGTGGTGGTTCAGGTGTGAGGAGAGTGCTGGCGTTCTGGAGCTGGTGGGAATACTGACATTCTAGAACTAAAGGGCAAAATAAAAATGGAAACAATTCAACAATCACCTACAGAAAGAGACCCCAAAAGGAAAACTCCTAAGAATATTGTAGCCAAATTCCAGAGTTCCCAGGTCAAGGAGAAAATATCACAAGAATCAAGAAAGAAACAATTGAATTATTGTGAAAATACAATCAGGATAACACAGGATTTAGCAGTTTCTACACTAAGGGATGAAAGGGATTGGAATGTGATATTCCAGAAGTCAAAGATATCAAGAATTACCTACCCAGAAAAACTGAGTATAATACTTCAGGGGACACAATGGAATTTAATTGAAAAAGAGGACTTCCAAGCATTCTTGTTGAAAAGACCAGAGCTAGAAAGAAAATTTGACTTTCAAATACAAGAATCAAGAGAAATATGACAGGGTAAACAAGAAGGAGAATCCTTAAGGAATTTGTTAAAATTGAACTGTTTACATTCCTACATGAAATGAAAATATGTAACTCATGAGACCTTTTTCATTATTAAATTAGTTACAGGGAATATATAAATACATATATATGTATGTGTATGTATGCACACACACATACATATATACATATGCATATATATGTAGATGTGTATGGGTATGCAGGTATGTGTATATTATATATATATATATGTAGGTATGTACGTGGGTGTGTGTGTATATATATATATATATATATATAAAACACACATATAAACATATACACATGCACACACATATATATACATATATATATATATTTTATGCACATTCACACATAGAAGGTATAGGGTGAGCTATATATGAAGGGAGAATACCTTAAAAATAAAATTTACTGTTGAGTGGAATATACCAGGAGTAAGAGAAAGGAAAAGGTAGAATGTAACAAATCATCTCATATAAAAGAAGCAAAAAAGAGCTTTTACTGTGGAAGGGAATAAGGGGATATGAAAGGAAATAAGTGCCTCACTCTCACGGGATTTAGCTTAAGGAGGGAATAACATACACTCAATTGCATATGGAAACCTATTTTACTCTGCAGGGAGGCAGGGGGAAGTGATAGGGGAGGGAAGATAATAGAAGGGACTAAAAATCGGGGAAAAGGATGATCAGAAGCAAACACTATTGTGGCAGGACAGGTCAAAGGAGAGAATGGAATAAATGGAAAGCAGAAGAGGACAGAGGGAAATGTGGTTAGTCTTTCACAGCATAACTATTATGGAAGTGTTTTGCATGACTTATACATATGTGACCTATATTGAATTGCCTGTTTTCTCAGTGAGGATGGGTGGGGAGGGAGGAAGGGAGAGAATATGCAACTCAAAGTTTTAATGATGAATATTAAAAATTGTTTTAGTATGCAACTGGGAAATAAGATTTACATATAATGGGGTTCAGAAATCTATTTTTCCCTACAGGGTAATAGAAGGGAGGGGCATGTAAGAACGGGGGGTGATAGAAGGGATGACAGACTGGAGTAAGGGTGGATGGGGTGCATGCTCTCCTTGGGTGGGAGTGAGGAGAGATGGGGAGAAAATTTTTAATTCAAATTCTTGTGGAAGTGAATGCTGAGAACCAAAAAATAAAGAAGTTATAGAAAAAAAGATCCCTTAGACTTGCAAATTTATGTGAAAAAATTTCCTTTCATACAATCATAGATTTATAGCTGGATGGGATTTTAAAAATCAACTTTTCAGAAACCCACATTTTTTTCAGAGGAGAAATGTCAGAGATTTTTTAAATTTTTAATTAAATTATATGTATATTATATAATCAAAGAAAATCTGCCTTCTAGCTTTCCAAACGCTTACTTTCAAAGCCTTGAGAAAGTAAGAAAAATAACACCCATTATAAATATGTATTGTAAAGGAAAATAAATATATACATATATGTCCATACATATGGGTATGCATTATGTGTATATATAATAAATATAATATAATAAATGTAATATGATATAATGTATATATGATCTATCTCTCTTTGTATATGTGTAGTTGTACGTATACATACATGTGTGTAATCTTCCTAATTTATCTTTCTAATTTTTTTGTCTTATAAATTGTTCTTAGTTCCATCCTTTTTACATTTCATAAATTCATACAAGTTATCTGAAGTTTCTCTGCAACTATCCCCTTCATCACTCTCTAAAGCATAATAGTATACCTTTATAATCATATGCCATAAATTGTTCTATTAATGTGTATTCCTCAAGTTTCAATAATTTGATATTACAAAAAGAGCTGTTATATATATTATATATATATATATATAATATATATATATATATATATATATATATATATATATATATATATATGAATTCTTTTTCTCTTTCCTTATCTTCTTTCAACAATCAAACTTGGAGTGCTATCTCTAGTTTAAAGAGTATGTCCAGTTTAAGAGTTTTTTGGCTATGTCTCCAAAATGCTTTCCAAAATGGATAGCCAAATTCTCAGTTCAACCAACAGTGCATTTCTACCTGTTTTCCCATAGGCCCTACAGAACTTTTCATTTTACTTTGGTGTCAGTTTTGCCTAGTTAATGACTATGAGGTAGAACCACAGAGTTATTTTAATTCTTTTTCTCTTACAATTATTCCCCTTATAGTCATGGGTAGCTTGGATGTCTTCCACTGAAAACTGCCTATAATTTAGCAATTTTTCATTTGAGCATGACTCTTTTTCTTATAAATTGGAACCTTTTCCTTTACATCATAGAAATAAAATCTTTATTTGAAAAATGTGTTGTAAAGATCCCTTTTCTTTTTCTGCTTCACTTCTAATATTAACCATATTGGTTTTGTTTGTGTAGTCTTTTTTCCTTGTATCTAAACACCATTATATTTTCCATGTTACTCTCTGTTTCTTGTTTGTTCATGAACTCTTCCTTCTCCATACATAGATCTGCTAGGTAATTTATTCCTAATTTATTTATGATGTCAACCTTCATGTCTAAATTACATATACTCTTTTCAGGTTTATCCTGGAACTCTCTGTGAGATGCTGGTCTGTGCTGAGTTACTACCACTTACCACTTTCTTTTTTCTTCTTCCCAAATTTTTTTTGTTGAATAATGACAATCCATTGACACTCATTTTTGTAATAAAATAGTGACAGTCCCAGTAGCTGATCTTTGGGTATATCAAACACTTGACTTCTATGTTTATATTTATATGTGTATATTCTATACCTAATCTATTCCACAGATCATATTATTTCTTAAATAGCGTGAAATTATTTTGATCATAACTGTTTTACAATATTATTAGAGATCAGATATTTTTAGGTCCCCTTACTTCTTACATTCTATAATTATTTCCCTTAAGATTCTTGATGTTAAATCCTCCTGATCAATGTTAATTTTTTTCTGAGTCTCTGAAGTAATCCTTCTGTAATATGATTGATATGGCATTGAATAAATAAATTAATTTAGGCACTAGTGTTTTTTTTTAATTAAACTCTCTTGGAAACGACTATTTTCAATTATTTAATTCTGTCATTTTTTTGCATAAAATGCTCTGTGGTAATATTCATACAGTTTCTGCATGTGTCTTGGTCAGTATACTATGAAGTATTTTATGCTTTCTGTAACTGTTGCGAATAGAATTTCATACCTCTTGGGGCAGGATTTATTTTATGATAGACAGAAATGCTAATGATATATGTGCATTTATTTCATATCCCACAACTGTTTGGAAATTATTGTTTCAGTTATTTTTTCAGTTGACTCTCTAGGGCTCTCTATGTAAGCCATCCTATCACCTGCAGAAATGCAATAACTTTCTTTCCTCTTTGCTTACTCCTATTCCTTCATTTTTTGTCATTGTTATCGGTATTCTTTCTTGAATTGTGTTGGATAATAACATAGATAATAACATCATCGTTTTACCCTTGATGTTACTGAAAAGGTCTTCAGGTTTTCCCCATGTTAATTAATCATGGTTCTTGATTTTAGATAAGAATTGATGATAATATTAACACAAGATCATTTATTCCTATCCTTTCTATCATTTTAACAGGAATTGGTGTTACATCCTATAGACATGATGCTGGTAGTTTTTGTTGGTGTTGTTAATAATATAGACAATTACACTTACAATGTTCCAGATATTTAAGGAGTCTAACATGTCATAATGTATAAACTCTGTGATATGTTACTTTATTCTCTGGAAAATCCATCTGCTACTGGATTTTTTCCCTTCTTTGGGAGGTTATTTGTTTCTTGTTTATTTTTTTCCAGAAACTGAGTTAAATAATCTTTATTCTGTCAATCTAGACATATATTTTTTAAATATTCATTATTTTATTTGGATTGTCATATTTTTTTTAGAAAATAATTGGGTAAAACATTTTCTGATAATTTATTTCATTTCATCTTTATTCATTGTAAATCCCTCCTTTTCAGTTTTGATAATGATGTTTTGGTTTTCTTCATTCTTGCTTGCTTTAAGCTTTGCTAAAGCCTTTCATCTTGCAGGTTTCTATTTTGATACTTACTTGGGGTGAAGTTGGTTGGGTTTCTAGGGTTTTTTTTAGTTTTGTGCCTCATTTATTCACCTGCCTTTTCTCTCTTTTGTTTATTAATTATTTGTAGAGATAAACATTTTCCCCTTAAAGAATGTTTTGTGTGCATTATTAAAATTTCAGCATTTTGTCTCCTTTTTGACATTGTCTTTAATGAAATTACTCATGGTTACTATGATTTATTCTTTGACCAATCTATTCATTAGGAGTAAGAGATATAATCAAAGGTTAATTTAATATTTTATTTATTGAACATAACTCAATAAATATTATATTATGCTTAGTAAAATATAAATTTAGTATTTTTTTTTCCTTTTTTGAATTTGTTTGTAAGGTTTTTATGTACTATTACATGGTGAATTTTTGTACGGGTGCTAAACACTATCGGGAATTATGTTTATTTCTTTTCATTTATATCCTATAATTTACAGAAGTTACTTTCATCTATTTTTTCTAAAATTCTGTTTAGAACTGCAACTTATTTCTTTTTTTAAGAAAAATAGATTTATCTATGTCTTAAAGAGGAGCTAAATTAAGATAGTCACAACAATATTTTTAATTTCTCTTTTCACTGTAACCCATTAAACTTTTCCTCAAAGTATTTAGATGTTATCATTTGATCCACATGTTGTTTATTTTTCATTAGTTTGATAACTTTCAGTCAAATACAGTTTCCTTGTTCATCTCATTTTGTTAACTCAGTTTTTACTACTGCGTTATTTAAGACCTGTGTTACTATAACTACCACTTTTCTTCAGCTAAAGCATATTTTCACCCAACTTCAATTTAATTCATTGTGAATTCTTTTTGGACCTCTTTTGCCAATTGAGGTACAAAAAGTCAATGTGGAGAAGAATGAGAAAAAAGCAGAATTAACCTTATGAAAAAGGAAGTTCAAAAGCTCACTGAAGAATACAGTTCTTTAAACATGAGAATGGAGCAGTTGGAAGCTAATGACTTTATGAGAAACCAGGAAATCACAAAACAAAGCCAAAAGAGTAAAAAAATGGAAGATAATGTGAAATATCTCATTGGAAAAAAAATGACTTGGAAAATAGATCCAGGAGAGAAAACTTGAAAATTATGGGACTACCTGAAAACTATGATCAAATAAAGAGTCTAGACATCATCTTTCATGATATTATCAAGGAAAACTACTCTGATATTAAAGAACCAAAAGGTAAAATAAAGATTGAAAGAATCCATTGATGACCTCCTGAAAGAGAACCAAAAAGAGAAACTCCAAGGAATATTGTAGCCAAATTTTGGAGTTGCCAGGTGAAGGAAAAATATTGTAAGCAGCTAGAAAGAAACAATTCAGGTATTGTGGAAATACAATCAGCATAACATAGAATCTGACGGCTTCTACATTAAGGGATCAAAGAGATTGGAATGTGATATTCCAGAAGTCAAAGGAAGTGGAATTGAAACCAAGAATTACCTACCCAACAAAACTGAGTATAATACTTTAGGGGGAAAAATGGTCATTCAGTGATATAGAGGACTTTCAAGCATTCTTGATGAAAAAACCAGAACTGCATAGAAAATTTGACTTTCAAACACAAGAATCGAGAGAATCATGAAAAGGTAAATGGGAAGGAGAAATCGTAAAGGACTTTCTAAAGTTGAACTGTTTACATTCCTACATGGAAAGATAGCATTTGTAACTCTTGAGACTTTTCTCAGTATTTGGGTAGTTGGAGGGATTATACACACACACACACACACACACACACACGTATATGTGTGTGTGTGTGTATGGATAGTGAGAGAGAGAGAGAGAGAGAGAGAGAGAGAGAGAGAGAGAGAGAGAGAGAGCACAGGTTGAATTGAATAAAATGTGATGATATCTAAAGAAACAAAATTAAGGTGCAAGAGAGGAATATATTGTGAGGAGAAATGGAATGGGGAAAATTATCACTCAAAAGAGGCAAGAAAAAACTTTTTCAGTGGAGGAGAAAAGGGAGGAGATAAGAGGGAAAATATGAAGCTTAATCTCCTCACATTTAACTTAAGGAGGGAATAACATGCTCAATCAATTTGGTATGAAAATCTATCTTACACTACAGGAAAGTATGGGAGATGGGGACAAGTGAGGTGAAGGGGATGATAGAAGGGAGGGAAAATGGAAGAAGAGAATAATTAGAATGAAACTCTTTTGGGGAGAGACAAGGTCAAAAGAGAGAATAGAATAAAAGGGGGGCAGGATAGGATCAGGGAAATATAGTTAGTCTTACACAACCTGACCAGTATGTAAGTCTTTTGCAAAACTACACGTATATAGCCTATATTGAATTGCTTGCTTTCACATTTTGGATGGGTGGGGAGGGAAGAAGTGAGAGAAGTTGGAATTCAAAATGTTAGAAACCAATGTTGAGAATTGTTTTTGCATATAACTGGGAAATAAGAAATGCAGGTAATGGGCTATAGAACTCTATCTCACCCTACAAGAAAAGAGAGAAGATGGGGATAAAGGAAGGGAGAGGTGTGATAGAAGGGAGTGAATAATGAAGGAAGAGGTAATCATAATGAAAGGCTTTATGGGATAGTGGAGGGGAGAGATGGGGAGAAAATTTGAAATTCAAAATTTTGTGGGAATGAATGTCAAAAACTAAAAATAAGTAAACATTCAAAAAATAAACATTATGTTGTTGACTCTTCTTTTTAATCCATACACTATCCTCTTTCATTTTATTAGTTCGTCCCATTGACATTTATATTAATTATTGTTGCTTGTCCCTCTACAACCTCTTTCTTATACTGTTTCCTTCTATTTGTTTCTTATCTCATATTTATAAAGAATAGAGGATTATGTTTAGCACCCAGAGACCAGTGTTGGTATAATCTATTTCTTCTCTCTTCCTTTTTTTTCCTTTTGCTCACCCCAGACTCAGTCATGGTTTCTCATTTTAAATTTCTTTCCATTCAAAATTTTCTTCCAGATCATTTTTATAATTGAACTTTTTGGAATTGTTCTTTCATTTTATTACCTCTCTTACTTCTTCCCTTTCCCTCATGTTCAATGAAATATATTTCTGTTCCCAACTTTGTGTATTTGACCTCCCTCAATCAGTTCAATGAAAGAGAGAGAGAGAAAGACAGAGAGAGATGTCCTGAATATTCCTGATTTTCCTCTTTATTTACATATTCTGCTACTTGCACATGCCAGTTTTATGAGATAATTTCCCTTCTCCCCCACCCCAACAGTTTATTGTATTTGCTCACACCTTCCATTGTTTAAGGTCATCAAAACATTACAAAATTACTTCCATAGATCCTGTTTTTATATTAACTCTCAGATCACACATAATATAGTTCTGAGCAAGCATCATCTCCATATATTTCAACATAAACTAGTCTCTTCTTGGTCCATTATGATTGCTCTAATCTCTAACATTAATATTTTATGTTTCTCTTTACTTCTTTATTTGCATTTCAAAATTTCTATTTAGCTCTAGTCTTTTCTTCTGGAATACTTTTGGCCATTATCTAATTTTTAACTATCAATTTGATTCTCTGTCATATTGTACTCAGCTTTGTTGACATATTATGTTGGTTTATTGGCCTGTATCTTTTGCCTTTTGAAATAATGTATTCTTTTCTTTCCACTTTTAAAAAATATTTATTAATTTTTAGTTTTCAACATTCATTTTCACAAGATTTTGAGCTGCAAAGTTTCTCCACATCGCTCCCCTCCCCTCACCCCAACACATCATGCATTCTGATCACAATTTCCCCCAATCTGCCCTCTCTTCTATGACACTCCTCCCTTCCCTGATCCTCACCTCCTCTACTTTCTTGTAGGGTAAGATAGAATTCTATACTCCATTATCTGCATTTCTTATTTCCCAGTTGCATGCAAAAATAATTATCAACATTCCTTCCTAAAACTTTGAGTTCCAACTTCTCTCCCTCCCTCCCTCCCTACTTATCCCCACTGAGAAAGCAAGCAATTTCACACAGGCTATATAGGTGTAGTTTTGCAAAAGAATTCCATAATAGTCATGATGTGAAAGACTAATTATATTTCCCTCCATTCTGTCCTGCCCCCCATTTGTTCTATTTTTTCTTTTGACCTTGCTTCTCCCCAAAAGTGTTTAATTCTAATTACCGTCACCTCCCATTTGCCCTCCCACCTATCAACCACCCTACATCCCACTTATCCATTTCTCCTCTATGTTCCTGTAGTGTAAGATAGATTTTCATACCAAATTGAGTGTACATGTTATTATCTCCTTAAGGTAAATGTAATGACAACAAGCTTCACTTTTTCCCTGTTACCTTCCCCCTTTTCCCCTCCACTGGAAAAGCTTTTTCTTGTGTCTTTTATGACAGATAATTCGCCCCATTCCATTCTCCATTTCTCTTCCCAAAATATTCCTCTCTTACTCCTTAATAGTTTTTGATAGCATCCCTTTTTATTCCACTCACCCTGTGCCATCTATCTATATGTACATAATCCCTCCAACAACTCGAATAATGAGAAAAGTCTCAAGAATTAAAAATATTATCTTTTCATGTAGGAATGTAAACAGTTCAATTTTAGTAAGTCCCTTATGATTTTTATTTCCTGTTTACCTTTTCATGTTTCTCTTGATTCTTGTGTTTGAAAGTCAAATTTTCTGTTCTTCTCTGGTCTTTTCATCAAGAATGCTTGAAAATCCTCTGTTTCATTGAATGACCATTTGTCCCCTGAAGTATTATACTCAGTTTTGCAGGATAGAGGATTCCTAATTTTAATCCTAGTTCCTTTGACTTCTGAAATATTATATTCCAAAGTCTTTGATCCCTTAATGTAGAAGCTGCTAGATCTTGTTTTATACTGATTGTATTTCCATAATACTCAGATTGTTTCTTTCTGGATGCTTGAAATATTTTTTCCATGTCTTGGGAACTCTGCAAATTGACCACAATATTCCAAGGAGTTTTTCTTTTTGGATCTCTTTCAGGAGGTGATCAGTGCATTCTTTGAATATTTATTTTACCCTTTAGTTCTAGAATATCAGGAGAGTTTTCCTTGATAATTTCATGAAAGGTGATGTCTAAGCTCTTTTTTTGATCATGATTTTCAGGAAGTTCATAATTTTTAAATCGTCTCTCCTGGACCTATTTTCCAGATCAGTTGCTTTTTCAGTGAGGTATTTCACATTGTCTGCTATGTTTTTATTCTTTTTATTTTGTTTTGTAATTTCTTGGTTTCTCATAAAGTCATTAGCTTCCATCGGCTACATTCTAATTTTTAAAGAACTATTTTCTTCAATGAGCTTTTGAACCTCCTTTTCCATTTGGCTAATTCTACTTTTCAAAGAATTCTTCTCCTCATTGTTTTTTTTTTTTTGGACCTCTTTTGCCATTTGGGTTACTCTATTTTAAGGGTGTTATTTTCTTCAGCATTTTGGGGTCTACATTAACAAGCTATTGACTTTTTTTTCATGATTTTCTTGGATTGCTCTCATTTCTCTTCCTGATTTTTCTTCCACCTCTCTTACTTGATTTTCAAAATCCTTTTTGAGTTCTTCTATGGCCTGAGAACACTGAATATTTTTGTCATGCAGTCATGTAGAAACCTTGACTTTTATTTCTTCCTTTGATGGTATGTTTTGTTCTTCCTCACCCAAAAGATGCAAGAAAATACATGTTAACCCAGAAAGCCACCTT
Organism: Notamacropus eugenii; assembly: GCF_028372415.1. NCBI lineage: Eukaryota > Metazoa > Chordata > Mammalia > Diprotodontia > Macropodidae > Notamacropus > Notamacropus eugenii. The sequence goes on along the minus strand of NC_092877.1, from coordinate 99,596,352 downwards.
CTGTAGTCTTATTTTTTTCCCTTTCTAGGGCATTTTCCCAACCAGTTACTTGACTTTTGAGTCCTTTGTCAAGTGGAGGGCATACTCTAGGGAACTGTAATTTTCAATTCCTCCAAGGTCGCACAATCAAGGGAGAGGAGTTTACTCCTTTTTCTGGACTGCACTTTGGTCTGGAAGCAACCACAAGCACCCTTCTGTCAAGGATCTGCGAATATGAATCCCTCTCCAGGGCCTCCAACATCTCCACCCAGCTGGGTCTCTTCTTCATCCCAGGTTCACCACTCATGGCTGAGACCCAGATCAGCTGCTTGATTCCCCCATGGTCTTTCAGCCAAAGGCTCCAAAATGGATGCTTCTCCCACAGAGACTGGAACTGCCCTAGGGCCAGGGTCAGAACACATTCCCTTCTCACCCAGGTGAAAGCAATTTCTCACTGACCTTTGAAGTTATCTTTGGTGTTTGTCAGTTGAGATATCTGGGAACTGCAAATTCTACCCATTATTTTGTGTCCTGAAGCCTGCTTCAGTCCTGTCTGTGCTGCATCATGCAGCCAAGGCTGAGCTGCACTCCCCTCGAAGTCTGGGGGAAAGACCTTTCTTTTTGGCCTTCCTGGCTGTCTTTGGCTGGAAATACCTTTTACTCTGTCGTTTTGTGGCTTCTGCTGCTCCAGAATTTGTTTAGAGTCATTTTTTGCTGGCATTTTATGTGCTATGGGGAGGAGAGCTAGAGCACATCAGTCCTTCTACTCCACATTTTCCTTCCTCTGGTGAAATAATGCATTCCAATCTCTGGTTCTTTATGTGGTGACTGCTAAATTTTATATGATTTTAATAGTGGTTCTTTATTATTTGAATTTTTCCTCTCTGGATGCTGGAAGTATTTTTTCATTGTCATAGAAGCTCTGTACTTTCATTATATTCTTTCTAAAAGTTTTAATTTGAGGGTTTCTTTTTGTAGATTACCTGAAATTTCTTCATGTTTTCACTTTGACCTGCTGTTTTAAGAGATTTGGCCAATTTTGTGATGATGATCTTGTATTTCCCATGATTTTCAATAACTCTCAAATTATAATTCCTTAAATTTGTTTTCCAGGTCATTTATTCTTCCGAGATATCATACATTCTCTCCTACTTTTTTTCTGCCTTTTCATTTTCTTTTGATTTCTTGTGTCATAGGATCATTAGCTTCTTTTTTGATCCATTATAATTTTTAGGGAGTCTGTTTAAGTAAAATTGTGTATCTTTTGTTGCAAAATGTTAATTTTCTTTCTTATTGTTCCTTCTATAACTCTCATTTATTTTCTCATTTATCTCTGATGTTTTCTTTTGATTTTAAAAATCACTTAACATTATTTTTTCTTAATTTTACCTTCATTTCATCCAGGTATTCTAGCTGAATGTTTGCTCAAGCTCCATTTTTCTTTGAGGCTTGACTTGTAGTTCTTTTGGAGTCTTTCTCTTCTGCGATGATATCTTTTTTTTTTCTTTTTCTTTTTTTTCAATTATTTATTTATTTAACTTTTTTAACATTCATTTTCACAGAATTTTGGGTTCCAAATTTTCTCCCCCCTTATCTCCTCCCCCCACCCCAAAACACCGAGCATTCCAATTGCCCCCATCACCAATCTGCTCTCTCCTCTATCATCCCTCTCTGCACTTGTCTCCATCCTCTCCTCTGTCCTGTAGGGCCAGATAACTTTCTAAACCCCTTTACCTGTATTTCTTATTTCCTAGCGACAAGAACAGTACTCGACAGTTGTTCCTAAAACTTTGAGTTCCAACTTCTTTCTGTGATGATACCATCTATGTTCCCCTAATAGCTTTTTTTTGTTGGCTTCCTTTTTGTTTATTTATTTTTCCTGCTTTATTACTCACTTTACACTTTATGTTAGGGCTTGATTTTGTGCACTTATGAACGTGATGTCTGGCCTAAATTTATTTCTTCATTTTTCCTTCTACTATTCTCTTAAGATACTGATATATTATTCTGAGATTTTACAAATAGCTCAGGCTGGAGACCTGAGCTTTCTGTGCTCCCAAAGTGGACTGATGCAGGGCAAAGTCTGATCACTGTACTCCTTTTCTGAGCTCTGCAGGTTTAGTACTTTGAACACACCTGTAGGGAATGAGTTTCAGTAGACTAGAGCTGAACTTAGCCACTATCAACCAGCTGGAAAGTTCTGTAGATTCACAATGATAGAACTGCAGGTTATCCTTTGGTCTAGGATTCCTGCCATGATTATTCTTCTGTAGTCTTCAGAGTCTACTAGGGGATGGAACTGAGACCCTGTCCTCCTCCTGAGTCCAAGCCAAATTAACGGTTGCTTGCTTCCGAATGTGCTTCTTTCTCAGTCCTCAGTCTAGGGCCAGTGTCTGCTCCTTACTATGGAACATCACTCAGAGACACAGACCCTCTTCTCAGTCTATACGAGATTTGTGACATTGAGCTAAGCAATGAGTGACATGGCTACAATTTGACATCTACTCCTTTAGCCTCTATAAGATTGAACCCTTTTGTGTGCATCTTAGACCTTTTTGGTCTGCAGTCCCCTGTGCAGTGTTTTCTTAATTACACATTCTCCCTGGTGTCTGTATATGTCTGTGTATGTTTCCCTATGCTGATTTGCGGTGGAAAAATTGATTACTTTGATTGGTGCTATGTTTTTCCCTTGGATTCCTACTTCAAGTTTTTGGTGTATTTTTCTCATTCACCATGCAGGAATTGTGGTAGGAAGGTAAGATATATACTGCTTCCTGCTACTTACTGACACTCTGCTATCTTTAACAGCCAGAGAAATTAAACTATATTCTCAGTGTCACACAAGTAGTTCATATCCAAGTCAGGTTTCTATCCCAAATCCTCTTACTTGTTCATCTCTCCACTATATTATTCTTTTCTAAATTTTAGTGATGTTGGACAAATAGGAACATACTGACAATCATTTAGATCAATAATTCAGTTTTCAAATAATTTTAGATTTGAAATTACATTTCCTTTGAAAAATGTGGTAATTATTTGAATTCAATGAAAAAATAACTTACAAAAAGGTATCCCAATTTAATATTTAATATTTAAATATTTAATTTTCCCTTGTATTACTTAAAACACCTCTACTTTACTTAGGAAAACATCATTTTTTTAAAAAAAATTAACTTAGCAGTTGGTCCTGTGCAATATTAATTAAATGAAACTATCCTATTCCTGGACATCATTTTTCAGACAGTCTAAAAGAACATATTGTCCCTCATTGCATTCAACACAATTTAATCTTATTTTCAGTAGTCTATCATGACATTGAGATTTTGAGTATTTAAAAATGGATATAGTTGGAAAGGTCTGCTTTCTCAATGGAAGTTTGAACATTAAAAGTCAAAGTGGAATAAATTTGAGTTTAGCATAAATTGCACTATTTAAATATTAAATGCTGAGTATTTTATTCTACATACTATACTGCTCATGCATAGTAAGCTTCTTTCCTTAACTGAATTCAATGCCAAAGGAAAGCTAGTCTCTGAAAATACTTGCATGTATTTAGTCATACATAGTCTCTCCTTATTCAAAATAAAAACAGTAATTTACCCAATATATGCTTAATCAAATTCTTTATTTTTAAAGCTGCTCCTGTTCAGATTTCAAGTCAACCAAAGCAAAACCAGCTACATGGAACAAAAGCAGTCACTAAAAAATACCCCTAAAATGATGTTAAGCTGTCATCACAAAAATATGCTAGGTTATTTGCAATAAAAGTATACAAAGCATCTGTTCCAATGAGGGATTTTTCATTTACTTCTTAGAAATGAACTGTTAGACTTTATAAATAGTTGGTGGTTTTTAATAGCAGAACTGAAAAATAGAAAACATCTGGGAATACTACATATTAGAAAACAAAGACAATCAGTTAAAACACTCATTTTAGCAAAAGACAAATTTCTTATTTTCCAACAAGAGATTATTATAAATTAAAGTCATTTCATGGTAATCTTTTGACTACCTTAGGCTTACAAAAATCCTCCAGATTTTTGGTCCAGCAGATAAATATGAAGTGCAAATCCTGCAACTGTTTCTAGTTTATCAATACTTGGAGCTCCGGAATCTTCAAAATATGTGTGTAAGTGTGTTTGTGCATGTGCATGCACACAAAATGATGACAGATTTTGGATTTATGAATGCTGCAAATTTGACACATATCAAAAGGAAACTATTTAAAGAAAGTTATAAATGTAGCCATCATGCTTTGGTGCCAAAGAGAAAAAATAGTTACTACAGTTAAAAGATGTGAGGATAACTAGCTGTGATATCTGCCACAGCATTGATTCTCACCAGTGAATCACCTGCTCTGGCTTGTAAGGCTGCTGTCTGCTTTTCTTTACTCTTCACTATTTATTTTTTTCTGAATCTACATGTTTGGTTGAAGAGAACAACCCAGTCACACAGTCAAATGGATTGTTTATATCAAAAATACAAGTTGGTGCTTTGGAGTCCTTCATAACACCTTTTCAGAAATTAAGATGCAGTAGGAAGAAAACTGAATTTAGAGTCAGGGAAGCTGAATCACAGTCTCTTTGCTCTGCCTCTTGGGCAGTTAATCATACCTCAAGGCACTTTAGTTCCCTCATTTGTAAAATGAGGGGATTGCACTAGGAGAGCAGTGATATTTCTTCCAGCCCTATAACTGACATTTGATGGTTTTTATGGGGAATACTATTGTTTGATTAAAAGTATTCAATCACTGAAATGGCATGGACTTAAAATGTAAAGATTCACTTTGTAATGCAACTAAGACAGATGATCATATCTATTTAAAGGGCCTATAAACCCCATATACACACATATTTGGAAGAAGATTGAACAATTACATATTGATCAGACCATTCCAGCTATAAATCCACAACAGTTGAACTATGTGACAGTTGCAGGTAGTCATGACTTTTCTCCTCATCAACCTCAAATGATGTCACAAAACTCTCACCTATAATTATTTACCTTTCTATGTTCTTTCTTGGTCACCCAAGAACCAGACACTATCTTCTTAAACAAAACAAAGAGATATTTAAAATACTAGTGGCATGTTGTCAATTCTGATTACATTCTTTCCTCTTGGCTTTTCAGTCCACATTTCTGTAAGGGGGAGAAGTTTGGAGAGAAGGAGAAAAGTCCAGCTCAGAAAGGGCCAGTGTATATCCAGACCCTTCCAGCACCTCGTTTTCCTGCTGCCTGATTCCCTTTCCTTATTTTTCTTCTACACATTGGTTATTTCTGAATTCTCTATCTATTCTGTCCCATTTCTTGAAATTAAAGTCTCTCCATGCTACATATCATCTCACTCTTCTCTAACATCACTGAATAATTTCTCCCATTTTACCACAACTCAAGAACTCCCAAAGATTCATTACAATCCCTATTTTTCATCTATGTTATATTCTTCCATTGCATCCAAGAAATTTTCAAGCCCAAAATAACTAACACCAACCCTGAGGCTACTTCCTAGTTTCCTTAAATGGACCTAAGGAATATATGGCAGTTGGAAAGCTCTGTAGTCTCCAGCACCCAAATATGTTTTCTACTTTCGTACATGTTCCCATAACATCAAAAATAGAGAATAGTGATAGACCAATGACATCTAACAACCTCATTTCCCTTAAAAAATCAGAGTTCAAAGTTTGACTGTAAATATATAAAAATAATTTAGGAAGTTAATTATATTTTCACATCACCTCATCACTTGGAAGAATACATTACTATAAGTTTACCAGCTTCTGTGTATAAATATATGAAAGAAAAATAAAATACTGTCTTTCAAGTTTCAAAGAATGGCTCCTAATTTTTAATATTATCCATTTATGAGATTTAGGGAACGATTCTCTGTTAATTATGCTCATGTACTTCATAACTTAATTCACATTAATAAAGTTAGAATTTTAAATTTTAATAAAAGTAAAATTCACTTAAATTCCTAAAGCCATTCTGAAATCATGTAAAACTAAGACGTTCTAACTAAATAACATTTTCTTCTGATAACTGAACAAAACTGGCAATATTTGGTTAAGAAACTGCTGTGTCACATGCTTCTACTAATGCACAGAATTCAAAAAATTATAGAATTGTAACTTTTTGAGATAGAATGGACCTTAGAAGGAACTGAGTCCAAATACCACAAAATATAGATGGGAAGACTGAATGCATAGCAGGGTTAGGGGCTTGTCTAAGGCCACCTAGGTAGTAATTCTTTTACTGGATTCAGATGGCTCTGGAGGAGAAGTGAGGCTGGTGACCTGCACAGCCCTCCCTCACTCAAAACAAAGTGAAGTGCAAGTCATGTCATCATTTCTCTGATGGCATGGTCTTCTTCCGTAATGAAAGATGAACATACACACACACACACACACACACACACATATTAGCATTTCCTAGCCTTTCATCTATGAACAAGTATTAATGCCTGTCTTAAAGATTAAAAATAACCTTGCCTTCATAGAAAACATTTAGGTTTGGAAAATATTTTCCTAAAAATGATTCAGGATTAATTTCAGTTAATTTTCAAATTCATAGGCCACATCTCCACAATGAAAAAATAATTGGTCATTTTAGTCATTTTAATAAAAATAATTTAGTGATGTGTGTTCAAAAATATTTTTCTGGAAAGTAGTGCTGTATACAGTACTCAAAGTATCCTGGGGTTAAAAGGGATTTTAAGGAATTCTCCAGGTCTAGTGATATGCCTTCAAAACAACATTCATGAGAGATGGTTGTTTTCCCAATTTTTCAAGTTCTCTAGGAAATAATGAGAGCAGCTAAAAAGCAACTTACATTAATATGACACTTGAAAATATTTTATATATGTCACATCATTTGAGCCTCATGGTTGTTCTAAAGACAGTGTTATTCACGTTTTCCAGCACAATTAACTAAGACTCATACAGAGGTAAATTGGCTTTCTGACGATTATACAGAAGTAAAATCAAAGGCTGGCTCTCAACTTGGCTCTTTCTTACTCTAAAACCATTACTCTACATACTATGTCACTTCTAAGAAAGATTCAGTAATTCATGAACAAGTATATATTATCTCTTAGCACTACAGTAGGTGCTGGATGGTACATAATAATTTAATGAAAGTAAAAATAGCAATGATATATACTCTTACTAGTCATAAAGCATCTACTTATAATAATCATATGAAATAGAGAAAGCTTTATTATCCACATTTTGCAGTTGGATGAACTGAGGTTCAAAGAGATAAAATCCTTTACTCTTTGTCAAAGGGTCTAGTAAATCGCTGATTTTCTAGTCTAGTTAAGGAAACAAAAGTGATACCAGGTGTACAAGAATCAATAATCAACATTAGACAATATATAATTGAGGGCTCAACTGGGTGGTACAGACTGTTAAGACCATATCTGTTCTCATTAGTTCATTCTAGTGCTTACCAATCTTCAAAATAAAAACATAGGCACTCACCCTGAGTCCATTTCCTTAGATCTAAAATGGCAACAATGTCATCAAGATCTCCCAATTCCTATGAGGTTTAGAGAATGGATGAAATAATGATAATACTTATGTAAATACTAAATGTCAGGCCATACTATAAAATTCAAGTGTCATTTTTAATTACCACATATCAATATGGTCTGAGATAGAATGAAATAATTAGTCTAGGCTTTCATTCCTTTCTAATATTGCTAAGATCCACAAAATTTATTTAACTTCCATAAAGCTGAAAAATAACCAAGGAAATTTCCTTCCAATTCCTAATTATTATTAAGAATTTGTTTGGCTCATGTCTTCCCAGAATACGGTTGAATTTATTTTCTAAACCACAATGACACTTATTCAGTTTTAAAAAAATTTGACCATCACAGTACTTGACTTGGTGGCACATTCATCCAAATAGTTCTCCATTGTGCAAAAGACTATTATTGTTATCATCACATACATATTAGTTTTCTAATTCAGAAGCTTGAAATGTGTATTTAGAATGTGCACTGTATAATTGTATCAATAAAGAAGATTGATTAGAAACTGGCTATCATCAAATCAATTTTTTTAGTGACAGTGCATTATATATTTGAGTATAGAAAATTTCAGTAAATATTGAGACAAAAAAACCTTAATAAAGGGCATTTACAATAACTCAATCAATCTGGAAGTTATCAATGTCATATCAAAGTATATAACGTTTCACTTAAAGATGCTAAAATGCATTTTCTTACATTTATAATAACTCCTTAGAAGTCCTTTCAATAATTTTGAAGACATTATCTTTCCTATTTTCTCTATTAATATAACCAAAGCATGGAACTTTACCCATCTCACTATTTTCTGATGAGAGATCACATGAACTTCCTATATGCCAGTTGCCTTTGTGCAATTAATCTAACACATTTCTTTCATGATTAAGTAAGTAAAACCACATTATCTTGTTGCTTTCTACATGTGAAAACAGACACAAAACAAAGACATAACTCTTTTACAGCGATGACCAATGGCAAATGTGCGATATAAGATTCTGAATACTTGGACTCTTCAAAATGACCTCTAAAAGGATATGGAAAACAAAAAAGTTATAGTTTTCACCTTATCAGTGGGTCTAAAGAGCAGTAGTTGGCTATCATTAATCTATGTATGTAGCAAGATATTGCCATCATAACACTGGGGTACTAACCTGCAGAAATAATGAGATCTCCAAGTGGAAAAATAAGGAATATTCAGAATGCTGAGTACTTTAAGACCCTAACAAAAGACATCATTTACATTTACATCATCTTTAGTCCCTATATTTATTTCAATGGTCACATTTAAAAGTGAAATTTGTTATTTGATCTATAACTGTAATAAAAAGTCAAAGTGTCACAGTAGATATGGCACTGGAATGTGTACATTTCATTACCTTATATGCATATTTGTGAAATTATTTTATATTTTAAATTATATCACATTTGAAAGACATGTATCCACATATCCACATGTGTGTGTTTATCCTTCGTTGCCAAAGAAGACCATGCCATCAGAGAAATAATGGCATGACTTGCACTTGATTTGGTTTTGAGCGATGGAGGGCTGCTCAGGTCACCAGCCTCACTTCTCCTCCAGAGCCATTTGAATTCGGTGACCAGATATTCATTAACATGACTGGAGATGACCCAGGATGAGGCAGTTGGGGGTAAGTGACTTGCCCAAGGTCACACAGTTAGTGAGTGTCAAGTGTCTGATGTGAGATTTGAGCTCAGGTCCTCCTGACTCCTGCACTGATGCTCTATCCATTGCTCCACCTAGAAACTTGTAGAGAATCAAAAACAATTTCCTCTTGGTAATGCTATATGGCTATATTAATCATGGAATAACTTAACATCAGAAAATTATACCCTATTGAGCAATGAAAGTACAGAGAGCAAGAGTGAGCAGTTTATAGTATATTATAAATGATGATTTGCATATAAGTAGAGATATAGGATCTTTAAAAACAAATGTGATTGAAATAGGAGCTAGAATAGTCAAAAATGAGAACAAGAGATGATAGAATGATAGTCCAAGTATTTAAGAGGTGTCTGTACAATATTAAAATATTAGAATGTTGGATAGATCACTCTACAGCAGATTAATGGATGGATATGGACAACAACTGTCAAGGATAACTGAATGGGGTTTATTGGGGACCTTTCACCCCAAGCCGACAGGCCTTATCTGAGCAGCAGGGCCTGTCGACCCTGAAGGAGCATGCTGTGAGTAACGGATGAGGAAGGAGGCAAAGATGTGAGGCAACTCCATTTATTCAAACTAGCTCAGGCACTTATATAGTATCATGTAAGCCTTAGTTACATAAGCAGCTCAAGGAAGATTAAACTAGTTTAAGCAAGTTTGGTACTACTTTCCAGCCACGTTTCAGGAAGTACCTGGTGGTAAACAGGGGTGGAACCCTTCCTCCCAACACCATCTTGTTCATGCCTTACCAATCTCCCCTCAGTTTAACCTGAGCCGTGATTGGTGTACGCTGTCCAAGAGAGCTGAGGGCTGTCGATTCCCTAACAGATAACAACTAGTGGTGAGGTGTGATCTATGCAGTTCTAATACCTACAATGATAATATGCCTCTATCCAAGAATAATTAAAATGCAAATTCTATTCTTTCAACCAATGAATTCTTTCTTTATGCAAAGGACATTTCTAAAAAGGCAGTTTGGGACTGGGTTGTGATAAGCCTTGAATGCCAAAATAAAGAATTTGGATTTATTTAATAGACAACAGGAAGCCATTAAAGATTTCTCAACACTTCAGTGGCATAAAAACTGAAATGTTTTTAGGACGATTAATATGTGATGACAATCAGAATAGACCAAAAATATATAGGAGTTACATGTACCTACAGTTCTATACCAGGGATGGGGACCTGTGCCCTCGAGGCCACATATGGCCCTTTAGATTCTGAATGCAATCCTTTGACTGAATCCAAACTTCAAAGAACAAGTCTCCTTAATAAAGAATTTGTTCTGTAAAACTTGGATTCCATGAAAAGACTGCACTCAATGACCTAGAAGGACACATGAGGACTTGTAACTGTGGGTTTGACATCCCTGTATCTATACTATGAGAGACTAAGACTCTTTGGCTATGAATGGACTCCTTTCTGGCTGTTAGTAATAGCAATACACACAAGAATAACTATATGCATGCAGAATAATTGTGCTAGAAAACAAATGGTCCTATGAAATTCAAAATGTAGTATGTTAATGGCAGTGTGAATCCAAAACCAATTCTATATTTTTCACCTGTATTTCTGTAATCATGTTGAGCTTGATTTGTTCAACATGTGTGACATATGTGACACACACAGAGTAGGCACTTAATAAAGTTTATTGGTGGAGTGAATATATCAGATATGTAGGATTTGCTGTCTGCATCAATGAACAGAATAATCACACAATGGAACTTAAGTGTACAAAATGTTAGAAAAGGTCTCATGAGCATACATTATGTTGGCACAGTGCTACTAACTTCATGGAAACAGAAAATAAAGAAGGTCAAATATTTAAAAATTTTACTTTGTGTTACAGAAAGGCGATTTATATTACAAGAGTAGTTTAAAACAAACAAAAAAAATAACAATAACTAAGGAGTAACTCATCAATGTTAAATTTTAATCAACCAAACTGATGTATTTGTCCCTTTGCTTAGGATGTTTTAAATTCCTAAAAAAAAAAAAACAAAAACATTTTGATATAGTTTGATTACTTGATTTTATCCCTAATGTCAAAGTAGGCATCCTTAGAACTCTTTTTGAGAAAATTCAGGAATCTCCAGAAGAGTCTTATTGACTTTAGAATCTAAAATGATTTCTTGACATAATTTTCCATAAACCCTCATGACTATCAGTATCAAAGGCCTTGTTCATATCTATACACATTGTGTATGGACGTCTATTCTGTTCCTGGTATTTCTCATGGCGTTATCAGGCAACCAACACCATATTGACTATTCCTCAGCCTTTTCTGAAGGCACTCAGGTTGTCAAGTAGATGACCATCCTCCAGGTGAAGAATCAACCTATTAAGGAGAACTCTAGAAAGAATCTTGACAGCAATGACCCCTAACCCCCATGATTGTCACAAGACAATCTATTTCCTTTACCTTTATAGAGATGGACAATTCAGACATCCTTGAACTCCTGTGAAATAACCTCCCCTTGCCATATATCCTGGAAAATTTCAGTCAGCTTTGGTATGAGCAATCTGTCTATGCCCTACCTTGCAAACCTCAACTGGAATAGAATGAGAACCAGGTGCTTTGTCACATGAAAAGACCCTAATGGCACTCAAAACTTCTTCAGCTGGTAGTTTAGCTGAGGAGGAATTGACTTCAACCTGAGGTAAGCAGTCAATGGCCTCAGTATTGATTGATGATGGTCTGTTGAGAACACTATGGAAGTGTTCAGCTCATCTCTCTAGGATCATGTCCTTATCACTAATCAAAGTGGCTCCATCAGCACTGAGTAGTTGTGATGCACCACAGGTTTTGGGGCTATAAATAGCTTTTAGGGAATCATAAAAGTGATTTGGATTGTTACAATCAACATAAAACTGAATTTCATCTGCCTTCTTGAATCTCTCTAAGCTGTGCTTGTACTTTACTTTTGATGGAACTAAATACTGCCTTATTAGAGATGAATATACTATTCTGCTGGTAAATCCTGTGGAGTTCTATTTTTTCATTTTCAGCTTCTTAATTTTCTCATCATTTTCATCAAACCCAGCCTTGGTGTTTGCAAGTGTTCTGATTCAGATGAGCAAATGCAGTGCTGCAAACCAAATCTCTGAAAGTTGCCCACTCTTTTTCTGCTTCACTGATGCCAACTATGTGTTGGCTCAATTTTCCCTACAAGTTAGCAAAAAACTGTTCATGCTCAGAGAAGAGCTCTAATTTGTTGATATTAATTCTTCTGGTAGTCATTTTCCCTTGAGAATGGCACTTTTCATGAATGAGAATATTTAGCTTGGAAAGGATAAGTCTATGCTCAGTTCAGCACTCTGCATCACACATGGACTTTATCACTCTCACATCTTGTATGTCTCTTCTCTTTAAAATCACATAGTCTATCAGATGCTGATGTTTGCTGCGAGGGTGCATCCAAGAAGTTTTGTTGCATTTAGGTAAACAGAAAATAGTGTTAGTGATGAGAAGGTCATGCAATGCATAAGTCTGCAGTAGTAAGTGACTATTGCTGTTGCTGTTTCCAACTCCATTCTTCCCTAGGACTTCCTGCCAAATCTGGTAATCTGAGTCTATGAGTCTATTCTAGCATTAAGGTCACCCACAATTATAAGCTTGTCCTCTTTGGACACATTGATGATGAGGGTCTCCAGGACTTCATATTTTTTTTTTCTTTGACTTCATCAGGGTTTGTTGTGGTGGGAACAGAGGCACTGATGGAGGTGGCATGATGTTTTCCTGCAAGTGGCAATAGCATTGCCATGACTTTGTCGTTCACTCCTTTTTGCATACATATGAGCTTACTGACTAGATTAGTTTTGATTGTAAAATCTAGGCCAGTTTCATCGTGGTCCCCTTCACTGCAGCTACCCCAGACAAATGTATATCCAGCTATGACCTGAGTAAGCTGTCCTACATTTGCCAGCCTTGTTTCACTCAGGGATGCTATTTGGATGAGATTATCTGTTGAGTTCTCTTGCAACAAGAGCAGTTCATCTTTCAGGCCTACTGGATTTAGTGTTGTCTATAAGTGTGCACCAGTTCCATTTGCAATTGGTGAGTGGAATCATCTTTGCAGATTTTTTTGCACTTCGTACTTTTTTGTGTTTTGACAGCAGAGTGGGATTCCCTAACTGTCATAGTAATAATGCTAGGTTTAGGTAAGCAGACAATTTTTAGGGAACATTTTCTAGCTCCCTTCCTCACATGAGGAGGTAAGCAGTGTGATCCTTAAAAGGCTACTCAGATACCCAGGGGGCTGCCAAATCCCACTGCTGCTTACAGTGAGAAATGACCCTATGGCCTGGGTTGCCTATGTGCAGGGCTGTAATTACAACTCCCAGTGTATCTGCAACTGCTGCTTCATCACTTGCTTGTCACCACAGGACTTTGAGATAGGTATAATAGTAAAATGTATGGGTGATGTCTTTTGATTCATGAGTAAATTGGATTTAAGTGAGGCAGAATTCCAAAAAGTCATCAGCCTCACTCTCTACTTCAGTCATCACAGTCCAGTGGCAGGGCAGAATCAAGATGACTGGCAATAGTTCAGGATTCAGTGGATGACCTTGGCATCTTCAGAGCCTAATCAAGCTCTAAGTGCTCCACATTGCCTGCTTCAGCTGCCTTCATGACCACTGGAACAAATCGTTCTCATCCACCCATTGCACCAGGGAAAGTCTTCACTTGCTTGGGGTAGACACCTCCCTAACTCACAAATGGCTTTGAGACCCCTTGGTTAGCTTCAATCTACTTTGACCGTTCTGCCAAAATGGTTTACCATGGTGTGGTCACTATGAATGCTGCAGCTTCTTGGAGCCACAGGTGAGCACTGGGTGGAATAGGTGTACACTGAAGGTCAAAAGTGGTCCTGCAAAGGGCTCAGAAGCCATCACATCAAAGGTACTTGTCCTCACTGAACATACCCTACACCCCAGCTCTGCAAATACATCAAGTAGAATGTACCACTAAAACCTAATTTAAGGTACCAAAATTGCTCTACAAGTAGATACTTTTGTCTTACAATAACATTTACAAACCTGCCTGATTCCTGGGTATGAAATTGCTTTTATTTCCATGCCTACATCCTGAGAAATCTAGGAGTAATGGAGAGGATAGTGAAGAAAGAAGAAAAACAGGATGGAAGTAAAGGTAATGAATAGGGAGAAAGAGGGAGATAGACAAAGAGACAATTACTGAGAGAATGTTTAATTGAAATTTCTACTTACTAAATATGGAATGAAGAGAGAGACAATGAAGGATCATAGAGCAGTTTCCTCAGATTTAGAGGTATTTCTCCAATAACCAGAGTATGTTCTGTAAATTTAGGCAAAATGTGTGGTTGTCTTTTATAACTGACTTTTTAAACCTTCCTGATAATACCTGACCAGAAAGATAAATCATCTCAAAGTCTTACATTCTACAAATTGTTAAATATTAAAATACCCATGATTCCAAATTTAATCTTTCTTTCTTGAAACTCAAAAATACAAGGAAAAAAGAATTCCCTCTATAATGTCAGTAATTTAAAAAAAATATCAACCTAGGGTTATTGAATGAGTATTTGTATGTTTTGCCCTTAACTTAACATCTTTCTCTCTTAAATCTTAGTCTCTTCCCAAATAAAATATTCATCTACTAAACTACTTGTTATTTTTAGTCCCAGATGATATGCAAGAAAAATAACTTCGTTGAAACCCATAATAATAGCTGTCATTATAAGAGCTTTTCCTTCCATTTTCAAGGAATAAACTTAAATAAAAAATTAGAAGGGGAAATTGGAATAGACCACCTCTATAAAAAACTTTTTTCCCTAAAATTAATTTTGCAGAAATATAATTTGAAAAGGTCAGGTTTGCTGATGTAAATAGTAGTTCATAAACTAAATCTTCTGAAATAAGATAATATTTTCCTGCTTTAAATAGCTGTCAAAAATATTTCTTCCATAGACACAGCTGAATTGTTTTATATACTTTGTACTGGACCCTTAGCGGTCTCATTTTTGCGTTCCATTGCCAAGGGAGTCTTTACTAATCAATTCATGGCTATGTCCACTCACCTATTTATCCAGGGCAAGAGAATGAGAGAGAGAGGCAGGGAGAGAGAAGAAGGGAGAAGGAAAGGGAGAAGGAAATGGAGGGAGGAAGGGAGAGATAGAGAGAGAGGGAGACAGAGAAAAATAAGATGAAAGGAAATACAGATATTAATCATAACTGTGAATTTGAATATCACACATGCACAGAAGTGGTAATAGGAATCTTTCTTACCTAGCAGGAAAGTAGTGGAGGAAGAGAAGGAAAGAGAGGTTGATAAAAGGGAGGACAAATACTAGAAGGCAGTGGTCAGAAGCAAGAACATATTTGTCACAGGTAGTGATCAGATTTTAGAGAAGGGAAAGGATTATAAAAAGGAGAGGTGGATAAATAGAAGAAAATGGGATAGAGGGAAGGAATAATTAATTTCATAACTAAATTTGAATGGATGAACTCATCCATAAAACGGAAACACATAAAGAATAGATTAGAAATGAGAACCCAAAAGTAGGTTATTATAAAAAACACATATGAAACAGAGAGACACAGACACAGATTAAAGATCAGGGGCTGGAACAGAATCTATTATGATTATTACAATTCAGATTTTATAAACACATACATATATGAAGAATTGTGTTTGTGTATGTTTGCATATGCTTTATATGTGTGTATACACTTATGCATGAACCAAATGACACAGAATCCGTATTGATATTGTGAATGCACATATGTGTGCATATCATGTGTTTATGCATGCATGCATGTGTATATGTGAGCACATCTGTGCACAAATGAATAATCATGTGTGTATGTGTATGTGTGTATATACATGCACACACATACATATATGTGCACACACATATATAACTTGAATCATAGAATATTTTGCTCCAGCTCCTTATATGTACTCTGTGTGTGTCTCTGTTTCACATGTGTTTTTTATAATTATTATATGCAATTATAAATGTATATGTGTATATATGGATATGTATTTGCATACATATCCATATATGTATGCATATATGAATGTGTATCTGTATGGATGGAAGTAAATGGATATATAGGTGTGTATGTATATATGCATATGTACACATACATACAAATACATGTATGCATATACATATATACAAGCACACATATATGCACATATGTGTGTGCATATACATACATGTGTGCATGTGAATGTTCATATATGCATACACGCATATACACACATGCATACATATATGGCTGTTATGTCATTGTGTGTGTGTGTGTGTGTGTACAAAAAATGGCATAGCATCAAAATTCTTAAAAGAAATATTAGGCAAATTATAGGAGGAAACCAACAGTAAGACTATACTAGTGGGGACCCTCAACTTTCCCTTCTCATAGGTTGAGAAATTTAACCACAAAATAAATTTAAAAAGTCAAGGAAATGAATAAAATCTTAGAAAAATTAGATGTATTAGTCCTCTAGAGAAAACTGAACAGGAATAGAACACATACCATTTTCTCAGCTATGTGGCATTTTCACAAAAATTGATGAGGTATATATGAACTAAAAACCTTACAGCCAAATGCACCCTTTACAGACCACAATGCAATAAAAATTATATCCAAGAAATGGCTGTGGAAGTGTAGATTAAAAATTACTTGGAATAAAATAATGTAGTTCTAAAGAATGAATAGGTCAAATAATAAGTCATACAAATAATCAATGATTTAATTTAAGAAAAAAGCAACAATGCCTCTGAATTCCAAAATTTGTCAGATGCAGCCAAAGCAGTACTTTTGGGAGGAAATATATCTAAAAACATGTAACAGTAAAAGCTAGTAAAAGCCTATCAATGTATTGGGCATGCTTGTTGTTAATGTTTTGCTAATGGAATGGGAAGATCTTTCCCATCCATTAATAGGGCTATGTGACCTCCTTGAGTCACATGGAAGTCTGAGTCACATGAGTCTAAGTCACATGGAACCTATGGTGGGAGGAGCTTATCGAATGTATGGAGCAGAGAGGTGTGGCGCAGGAAGGGTGTAGTAGAGCTGAGAGGAAGTGAGACAGAGCAGGAAGATCTGAGAAAGAGAGGGGAAGCAAGCAACTACCTGTGAGCAAAAGAGGGAATGATTTTGTTTAAGGGAGTTGGTTTGTGGGAAGGTCTAATAATATGTATAGGCTTCTTGGTTGCTATGGCAGATTACTTTGTTACTATGATGAATTTAGTTTTTTGATGTTTGAATAAATGTCCTGGTTCTGTTTTCATTGAAGAGATTCTGTTATATATTGCAATTCAAACCTGGAAATATGCAGGCATATTCATAGCTGTCACTGTGGGTATCACCTTGGTGCTATAGCACACAATTAAAGAAAGAAAAAAAAACTAAAAAGAGAACAAATTAAAAATCCTCAATTACACATTCAAATAAAAGGAAAGAGTAATTAACCTGAAAGTTTAAAATAAGAACTAATAAATAAAACTAAGAGATGGATTTGTTTAGAAAAAACATTATAAAAGATAAGCCATCAGTTAGTTTGATTAAAAATAAAAAAAGAAATAAACTAATCACCAGCATCAAAACATTTTTAAAAGATAAATGGGTTACCAATGAATATGAAAGTTAAGCAATTATTTGGAGCCATTTTGTCAATTTTATGGCAATAAATTTGGTGATATAAATGACTTGTATCAATATTTACAAAAATATTAATTGATCAGATTAATAGAAGAGGAAATAGAATATATAAACAACCCTATTTCAGAAAAATAAATTGAACATGCCATCAATGAGCTGCCTAAGGAAAAAAAAAATTCAAGACCAGGGGATTTACAATAAATTTTACAAAACATTTAAAGAACAATTAATTTTGATGCTATATAAGCTACTTAGAAAAATAGGCAGAAGAGGTAACCTAAGAAATTACTTTAATGAAACATATATAATGTTCATACATAAACCAGGGAGGGCAAAAAACACAGAGAGAAAACTATAGAACAGTTTCCCTAATGAATATTGATGAAAAAATTTTAAACAAAATACTAGCAAGGAGATTACAGCAATGTGTCACAAAGATCATACACTGATCATATGGGAGGTGAAAAGATTTCAAATATAGTTCAATATTAGGAATACTACTAACATAACTGACCATATCAATAACAAAATTAATAAAAATTTTATGATTGTTTCAATAGACGCAGAAAAAACTTTGAGAAAAATCCAACACTCATTCCTATAAAAAATCATTAGAAAATATAGGAATCAACAGAGCCTTTCTTAAAGTAAATGTATCTATGGAAAAGCAAGAGTGAGCATTATCTGTAATGGAGATGAACTAGAAGCCTTTTCACACAAAGATTTAATTTCTTTTTCCCTAATCCACTAGAGAAGGAAATGGCAAATCACTCCAAAATTTTTTGCCAAGAAAACCCAAATAGGATCACATGAGTCCTTTATGACCAAACAACAATAATACAGTGATAAAGAAGTCTTTCTTTACATATAATAAAAGTATCTATGTAAACCTAAAACATAACATTCTATTCAAAGGGGATGTACTACAAACTTTTCAAATGAATGTAGAAGTTCATTGTTGTTCGATATGTTTCTAGAAATGCTATCCACGGCAATAAGACAAGAAAAAGTAATTAAAGGCATAAAGATAAACAAAGAGGAGACAAAAACAATCCATTTTTTTCAAATAATCAATGAAAATAATTTGATTCAGCAAAGTAATAGGTTACAAAATAAACTCACAAAAATCAATTGCGTATTTACATGACACCAACAAAATCCAAGAGGCAGACAGGAAATGAAATTCTATTCAAAATATTGATAAAATGTATAAAATGTTTGTTAGTCAAATCTTGCAAAGCATACTTAATATTTATGTAGATTTAATTTTAAATACTGCTTGAAGAATTAAAGAACTTAAACAGTTGGAGGAATACTTATTCTTCCTAGGGGTGCCATTCAATGAACTGAACATTATGATAGTACTGAGGAGAAATAACAGTTTCAGTATTATCTTAATCAAACTCCTAAAGGGTTACTTTACAGAACTTGGTAAAATAATTTAATTATTCATTTGTAGGACTAAAACAACTAAAATATCAACAGAAAGCATGAATAAAATTAGGAATGCAGTAGCACAAATAACATTTCCAATTCTATCAATAATTATAAAGCAGTGATTATGATCACATTTGTTATTAATTATAAAAATTGTAAAGTAAATCAATGAAAAATATTAGATTGGGGGAGGTAAAAGATGGAACTCAACACTCTCCAAATTGAACATATTAAATTACTTAAGAAAGACTTTCATTTTCGAATAGAACTGTTGGGAATAACAGAAAACAGTATGGCAGAAGCTATGCTTAGACTAGGTGTCCTTAACTTTCTCTCAGGTATAAACAAACAGTATTTTCATATTCTTTCCTTGGTCTGAAAAATTATTTTATCTATAATTTTGGCAGTTACGATTTTTAAACCTCTAAGAACATTCATATACAAATCTTTGCATGGATCATAATATTCTCCTTTATTGTCCCAGTCTCTGTTATGTCTTCAAACAAATCTCTTTATATTCATCAATGACAATTCTCCATTTAGTCCTCAGCACAGTCTACATCTTCCCTCAAAGTTTTATCTGAAATGCTTTCGTTTGTACACCATAAGTTGATCTGATCAGTTTTCCTTACCAAAATACTCCTTTTTTATTCCTGATCATAAATAACTCTAAACTACACACACACACACACACACACACACACACACACACACACACACACACACAGAAAGAGAGAGAGAGAGAGAGAGAGAGAGAGAAAATACACTTAATATGAAAAATTCTAATCATTTGCAGTAGAACATTATTTCCAAGTGATTGTGTAGGAGATTATAGTCGAAATGATGTAGGGTATTTGTACCCTTGGCAAAAAAGGAGAGCAACCGTGGGGTTTTATCTGCTTCCCTTTTCAGTACTTCTTTCTCTCCTCCCCACCAGCATTCTCACGTCCCCTATGTTGAGATGGCTATCTTGTTTCCTATTTCAATGGAGTTTTGATCTCATTTATTTTTGAGAAATAATTAGTTAATCGTGGCTCAAGGAAAAAGATCAATGAGTGATATTTGTTCACTTCAGTGTGAAAATTCAATGTGCTCACTTCTAGATCCATAGCCTTTGCTACAGCTCCTTCTCATAAGGCAGAAGAGCATTGAAGTACAGGCTAATTCTCCTCTTACATCAACTAGTAAGAAAGTCCAGCAAGGTAAGAAACATAACCAGAAATGACTACACTTGAAATGCCTGAGATGGTCAGGATGTCCTTTTCCCATCTTTAACCAGTGACATTACAGTCAGGATTTCCTTCCATATAAGGACCTTCTATTCAACCTAACTCTCCTTCAGCTGATGATGATTAATAACTCCTATAACTTTGTCCATAGACAAGAATATTATTTTTTAATTTTGCTATTGAATTCAACAAATAATCATCAAATCTTTACTATAGTGCTACTACTTAGAGACATGGGTCACGCCCAGGCAATAGATTATCTAGCTAAAAAATCTCACCACTACCAACACCAACGCTATTAATGGCTTTATGGCCTTAGATATAAATATCTGTTATCAATCATTTTCTGCAGTCGTTTTTTAGCAGCAAGTAAAATGCAGCTGAGTTGGTTATAGCCTCAACAGATTTTTATCATTTGTCATATTGACCTAGATCTAGAAAAGTCCAACCCTGCCATCAGTTATTCACTTTAAAGAATTCAATGTGCATTTTTTGAAGAAACATCTATTCTAGTTTGTTCCATAATTATAAAAGAAAGATGTTTCTAAGAATTTTTCTAAATTGGCAAAAAGAAGTGGAGAATTGAAACAATTATCTGGGTGATTCAGTCCAAATAAACTGCACAGTTTCACATGAAACATCCTGATAATTGAGTCACAGAAGATATTTTGATAAATTGCTCAAATTTTATTGTTGTTTTCTGGTTGAGATTTGGTCAGTGTTTTCTAAAGGCCTATTAATGCCTGATAAAGGAAAACATCACCATAAGAAAGAATGCTTGTTTCTAATGTTTCTAAAAACACTGGGTCATTAAAGACATCCTCCCTACTGTGTAGATGTCATGTTCAATGATGACTCTATTTGGGTTTTATCAGAAGGAATGGTCATCTAAGGAAGAGAAGTTCCCAAAATATTTCTCGTGGGAAAAAAAAGAATGCATTCTGCCACACAAATTTGATGGTTTAATATAAAGTAAGGAAAGATATAAGAATACATTTTATTTTCTCTCACAATTGATTTTTTCCTTTCTACTGATAATAGAAGAAATAAGAAACACACAAAAGAATTTAAAATAAATGTGTACACAAATCACTCAGCATTAGATGCAGTGGCACAGTTTGAAAATAGAAAACTCCCAGACATAGGGCAATATAATGCCAAGAATTCTTGGAATTAGCTGGTAAAATCACAAATACCATCAAGACATGTCCAACACATCACTTATTAACCACCTCTAGCCATAGGTATAAAAATCTTGCTTAATATTTTTAAGGTTCTTCAAGAGTGGTAACAGAACATTTTTAGGATATCAAACAGAAAGTATATTTAATTCCTATGCCTCTCTTTATTTAATATGCACAAAAACGTATGGTAATTTGATGCTTTTGACCTATATTTTCAAGCACGGAGAGATGTGATTATAGGTAGGTTTACATGTGAATTTGCTAGTAGAAAAAGACAGGTATCTGACACTGATGTAGTACATAGGACTACACTCTCATAACAGCCACTTCTTGAAAATAGAAAATCTAAGAATCTAAGAATGACTGTATGGAAAAAAAAATAATACGTTACCTCCTCCAATCCCTTGTCTAAAATCAATGGAATGGTAAATGTTTGCTGCTTGATAATGAATGCATGAAATTTATGATGTCAATTTTCTAATTATTAGCTATAGAGTCCTAAGTAAGAATTCTTAGATCAAGGGCAAATTCAGTCCAGTAAAAGGGAAGTTGGAATAGAGGACTGAATGAGTAGTTTGGCAGAGAGTGATGGTTAATAACCCCAGAAAGTCAAGCCTACAACACTGAAGTTGGAAAAGAAATGGTTTGATTCTGAAGAGGAGCACAATATGGGGGGGGGGGGGGACTGTAACTAGGTACATGGGTTACCAATGGGCAATGGTGTGAGCTAGTTAAAGGCTCTTGTTGCCTCAGAAAGGACATCTGTTGTTTAGCTTTTGATTACATATGGCAAAACTTCATTTCCCACATACTAGTTATAACCCACTGAAGGGAATGTCAGGTTTCTCATAGCCATGGATTTTTACAGCATATATATGCTTAATGATGCAAAATGAAGTCAAGAATTTATTTCTAGAGACTATATTCACATGGATACCTGCATGATTGAACAGTAAGCTCTTTTCTTCTTCTGAATTATCCAGATTATTTCTTCAATTTTCTATTGTTTTATGCCTGTATAAATAGTACATTTGCTCATAAGAACATACATTTGGAGTAATAAAGATTCTTGTGAAGGTTATTTAGTTTAGAGGTGTCAAACACGGGGACCGTGTTGCTGCCTGCAACACTACTGAGTGCACTTGAAGCAAATTAAACTATAACTGGGAAGTATTTAATAAATTAAATAAAAATGCAACAGAGCATACATAGTAATTTGTGGTTTTTAAGTCAATATTGGGCCTGGAAAGATCCTTAAATACCATTTAGTGACCGTAATTTCTATTTGAGTTTGGCATGACTTATCTAGTCCAACTCACAAGCACAGTACTTAAAAGTTTTTGCTAGCATTTTATATCTGAAGAAGAAAATTCTAAGTCAATTCTAAACGAGTTAGACAAGAGTTGAAAATCTAATAGTGGTGTTGGCAATAGCTTGGTTCCACTCGGCTATGTGTGTCTCCATTTTCCCATCCTCTCAGAGATTATTCAATGTCTCCAATTCCGACTATTCTATGTCCCTCTCTTCCTTTTGTTGCTCCTCTATTCCTGGTCTGCTATCTATTTTCTCTAGGCAAAGTTGCCACAAAGAAAGGCTTTGTAAACTCAAAAGTGCTAAATGGGTGTACATTAAAACCTTTCTAAAGAGCACTTGATGAATAACACACATTTATGGAGGGTGCGTGATTGATTTATTTGCTTTCGTAGGTTCTGTTGGATGAAGGCATCAAACTAGAAAGACTTGAGCTCTACCCTCAAGGTGGGCACAAACTAGTTGGGGATACAATGTAAATATGAAATAATTTGAACACAATTTCTCTTAGGTTGTTAATGAGGTATACATGGAGAGTGTAAAAGGAAACTGGGATGAGAAGAAAGAAAGTTGAAGATAGAGTGTCAGCAATGATATTATAAAAATATTCCTAAAACCAAACCAAAGCACTACAGGTAGCGGGTCTCAAGGCTCAGCTAAACGGAACAGTATAACCTGGTGTTTCTGACAAGAAAAAGCATGTTATGATTTCTAGTGCAATTTCAAACCAGGTTATATGAACTGGCTGTCACCCCAGAAGACTAGAAGATAGCATGCTTGAATAAAAAGCAATTCCATTGCTGTCATGGGGTGACTTTTCAAGATGGGCTCTTTGGGGAAAAAGTAATAAAAAGTCTTAATTTACATAAGCAAAAGCATGCAAGATGTCTATTGAATCTCAAGTGCAAACTAATTTATTTTGCAATGTCTCCTTAACCAGTAAACAACTTAGGAATAGGAATGAGTTGGGCAAACAGTTCATAAATGTAAGAACAAACGACATTAAAATATACAATTAACTAATAAGATAGCTTTATACAACTAGACATAAATATGCATGAAGAAATAACAGCATTGTTCAGTTATTTTAAAATTTATAGAGAGGAAGTATTGTCTGGGTCTATAAATATTTTGTTAGGACTTTAGGGTGGGAACAGTGGAAGCAGAAGTGGAGGCAATTAGATAAACCTGTGGGGAAACAGCTTCAATCCATTCAAAATAAGAGTCAGAAAGAGTTGTACATGTGTGAGGATTAGTGTAAATGTCACTGTCAGCTTTGTAAATGAAATATAGTACACGACAGTGGAGGGGCTATGAAGGCAGACCAGTGATTCTGCTCCAGTTAACTTGGCCATCTCAGTTTTCTGAGTCATTCATCCAATGGGATTAAGTTTACTTTCAGATAAACAGGACATTTCCACTCACAAATGATTTTAGAAGCCATGCCAAAGCAACACTTTGGTTTATAACACTTCTGTATCAGTGGTTTGAAGGATAATTGAGAAACTAACATGAAAATAAAAGTCTCCTCTGGAGAAATGTGCACACAGGTCAGAATGTGCATCTGTAGTAATAGTTGGGGAACACTGAAATATTTGGATTCTGTAATAGAAACTGATAAAAGGTCTATGATTCTCTCAGTGTGAGGCATTCCTTCCACTGAGATAAATTTCTAATTTTTTCATGATTCAAGGGATAAATGCTACCAATTAGTTAATCAATTATTAAGCATTTAGAAAAATAGTTTCATATCCAAGGCATTCTCCTTAGGGTAGGAAATACAAAATAAAAAGCAAAAAACAGCCTAGTTCTCAAAGAAATTATCTGAGGAAGATCAAAGTTAAGTGACTTGTGACGTGTGACCAAGTCAATACATGTCAGCTGAGGGATTTGAATCCATGTATCCCTGATTTTATGAACTGCCCTGTATTTGGTACAGAGCACTTGATCTGTATTGAAAAGAGCTGGCATTTACTTAATGTCTTTAATGTGATTTATATGCATTATTTCATTAGAAAAGAGCGGCTCTAAGGAATACAAAAATGTGCATGCTGTTTGACCCAGCAACATTACTTCTAAGACTGTATTCCAAAGAAATCATAATAATGGGAAAGCGTCCCACATGTACAAGAATATTTATAGCAGCTCTCTCTGTGGTGACCAAGAACTGGAAATCGAGAGGATGGCCATCAATTGGGGAATGTCTGAACAAGTTGTGGTATTTGAATGTAATGGGATACTTTGTGCTACAAGAAATGATGAACAGGCAGACTTCAGGGAGGCTTGGAAGGACTTACATGAACTGTGTTGAGTGAAAGGAGCAGAACCAGGAGATCATTGTATGCAGTAGCACCACAATGTGTGAGAAATTTTTTTCTGGTGCTGTGTTTTGTTTGAGTTTTTCTCATGATTTCTCCCATTCATTTTAATTCTTCCATGCAACATGGCTAATGTAAAAATGTGTTTAATAAGAATGTATGTGTAGAACCCATATAAGACTGCAAACTATTTAGAGAAGGGAATGGGGAGGGAGGGGGAGACAAATCTAAGACTTCTGGAAGTGATTGCAGAAAACAGAAAACAAATAAATTAATAAAAAAAAAGAAATGAGTAACTGTAAGAGAGGTAAGAAAATTATAATTTTCTTCATTGTATGGCTAAGAAAACACATCTAGAGAGGCTATGGATTCAGTGACTTGCTCATAGGTAAGAAGCAACAACCCAGCTTCAAATACAGGCCTTGCTTAGTGCAATGTCCTTTTCAATTTACCCACAGGTTCTTGAAGTAAATAGTCTCTTGAAGAAACATGTGAGTTTTGGAGCAATTTGTCAACTGGGATTGGTTGGATCTGGATTTGATTTACAGTGTAAAGTCTATCTCTGTAATTAAAGTGGTTATAATAATACTGAATTACTGTCTCTTCTCTCCATCTAACAATAGCAAGTAGGGTGGGTATATATATCACCAAAGCAATATTCAAATCACTGATGGTGACTATGAATATGCCAGTGTAGTTCTCAATAACAAAGTATAACAGACTCCAAATAAAAGGCAGAAGAAAAACATTTATTCGGACACCATAAAACCTAATCCCCAAACCAGAAAGCCAAATCAGTCATAGTAGCCAAGAAGTCAATACACATTAGCTCTGCAAGAGGCAAAGGCTTTCCAAGCTGCGTTCCCCACCCACCTGCAACCTGCTGCTGGGGCCTTCCCACAAACAAACACAAACCTACCTGCCTGCTTGCCTCTGTCTTTCCCAGCTCTGACTAGCCTAACCAACTTCCTCCCAGCTCCCTGCCACCCTTTCTGTTCCAACTATTCATCAAGCTCCTCCCACCACATGTGACTTAGGCTTCCATGTGATTTAAACAGGTCACATGAGTCTCATAATGAATGGGAAAAATCTTCCCATTTAAATTACCATTACATTGTGGCACCCATAAAGTTCAACTACCTCTACCTCTTACGTCAATTTTTTATCAACATTTTGAGTTCCATGCAAGTCTGGGACATGGTATATTTTTTTCATAAGGATTTTAGAAGAATAGAGTCTTCCTGAAGTTTTACTTACTTCTGGTCCTTCTTTTTCCCAGTCCCGTATATGAGACTTTCTTAGAACCCACTAATTTGGAATTTGAAAGGTTATTTTATTATTATGAAATAAGTTAGTGTTTAACATGGAGGTATTAAATACTCATAAGATAATCTATAATCAAGATACAGTAGTTTTGAATGAAGGTGGAGAAAATCATTCAATCATTCTGACCAGGAATACTGCAAATTCATGTTACATGGCATCAACAACTCCCTTATTGCTTATAAGCATTTCTGTACCTGCCTTACCAGCTATGTGATGCTGGGCAAATCACTTAACCCTCTTTACCTCAATTTCTTCATCTGTAAAATGAGCTGGAAAAGGAAAAGGCAAACTATTTCACTATCTTACTCCCAAAAAGCAATTTCAAATAGGGTCACGAAAAATCAAAATGAGTAAAATTTGAAATATGAAATGTGAAAACGTGAAAAACACACCTGTCTTATCAACTTATTAATCGTACTCTCCACAAAGGCCCTTCTAAATATTTTCATTCCTCCTCTACATTCCTATGGTTCTCCTTCCCCTCACTCTCCCAGCTGAAAATGTTACCTTATATTTTTACAGAAAACCAAATGGGGTCATTTGACATGCGTGCCCTCTTTTTCCTCTCTTTCTCCTCATATCAACATCACTCAGGTGCCTTCTGACACTATCTTCTCTTTCCCACTCTCTCACATGATGTGGTGGCCTAATTCCTGACCAAGGCTTACACTTAAATGATTCCATTCTATCTCATATCCTTCAACAAATGTCATCCTCACCCTATCATTTATTTTAAATTGCTCCCTGCCTACCAACTAATTCCCTACCACCTACAGGCATGCCCATTTGTCTCATTCTGAAAAAACCCTCCCTGGATCATTCCATCCTTTTTATCATTATATCTCTTCTGTCATTTGTAACTAAATTCCTCAGAAATTTAGTCCATAGTAGGTGAATCCACTTTCTCTCCTCGCACTCTCTTCTTAGTCATTACAACTTGATTTCTAACCTTTACATTTCACTGAACTTGCTCTCAAAAATTGTCAGTGATCTCATAGTCACCAAATCCAATGGCTTTTTCTCAGTCTCCATTCTCCTTGACTTTGAAGCCTTTGACACTATTGATCACCCTCTCCCTTGGTACTCTCTTGTCTCTAAGCTTTCAGGATGCTTCTCCCTTTCTTGATCCTTCTCCTACCTGACTGCTGCTTAATCTCTTTCGCAGGATCTTAATTCTGATCATGTCCTCTAACCATAGGTATCTTTCAGGAATTGATCCTGAGCCCCTTCTCTTCTACCTCAATACTTATTTACTTGGGGATCTGATGAGTTCTTATGGATTTAATTCCCATCTCAATATAGATGATTCTCAAATTTATCTATTCAGCCCCAACCTGCTAACCTCCAATCTTGAATCTTCAACTGTTTTTGGAGACATGGTAAACTCGATGTTCAGTAGACATCTTAAATTCAATATATCCAAAAGAACTATTTATATTTCCCCTAAGGCTCCCCTTATCTTACCTCCCTAAACTGTAGAGGGCAATATCATCTTTGCAGGTCCTCATGCCTAACTATCTGGGACTTATCACTATATCTCACCCATGATATCCAGTCTGTTGCCAAGAGCTATTTATTTCACCTCTGCAATATCTCTAAATTATGGTCCTTCTCTACTGTGAAATTGCCACCACTCCAATGCAGGCCTTCATCACATTATGCCTGAACTATTATAACAGTCTTCTACTGAGTCTGCTTTCCTCAGGTTTTTCCCCATTCCAATCCATCCTCTAATTAGCCCCCGAAGTAATTTTCCAAAAGTGCAACGCCAATGATATTACTCTTCACACAATAAACTCCGATGACTCCATTTTGCCTCCAGGATTACATAAAAATGCTCTGTTTGGCATACAAAGCACTTCATAAGATAGGCCCCTCCTACCTTTCCATTCTTCTTACCTGTTACTTCTCACCACATATTTTTTTGATTCAGTGACATTGAACTTTCTGTTCTACTAAGACAATACACCATACCTTGGCTTGAGGAATTTAGCCCTACTGCTCTCTATACTTGAAATGATCTCTATCCTGAACTGCACACATCGACTTCCCTGACTTCCTTTAAGTTCTAAATAAAATTTTATCTTTTACAAGAAGTCTTCCATAATCTCTTCTGTTTAATGTTTTCCTTCTCTCAATTATTTCCATTCATTCTGTACATATCTTGTTTATACATACTTGTTTGTGTATTACCTCCTCCTTACTTTCTGAGCTTCTCAAGGGTAGGGACTAATTTTGACTACTTTTTTGTATCCCCATCAATTAACCCAGTACCACACATATAGTAGATGAATAACAAATGTTTATGGACTGATTAATCAAATGACATTTTATAAAAGGATCTGTTCACAGTGACTAAAGGGTGAAGAAAGTGGTTACTTCAAGGAATAGGTGCAACTAAAGATTGGACATACATAAGTTGAAAACTGCCTGATTAGAGGACATACTAGGTCCATGTGATCTCAAATCCATCTGAGTATTTGAGTTAAAAAAAAAAAGATGGAATAATAATGGATTGATTCATTTCAAGAGCTGTCCATATTTGTGTGGTTGTGTCTTTATGTGTACATATGCATTCCTTCATTTTATCACCTGAGTGGGGGAAAATAAAATAGTTGTTGAGGTTTATATGACTCTTTAAGGTTTGCAAAGTTTCATTTTGTTTTGTTTTTTTGAACAAATCCCATTACTCGCAAAATTTTTTTTCGATCATTTTTCTCACAAAACTCTAAGTAGCTTTGATTTCCTTTCTGAAAACTGCATGTTTATATCCTTTGATTATTTGTCATTTGGAGAATGACTTGTAATTCTTACAAATCTGGATCAGTTCTCTATATATTTGAAAAATAAGACCTTTATAAGAGAAACTTGCTATATATTTTCTCCATTTATCTTCTTTATTTCTAAACTTGGCTGCATAGGACTTTTTAATGAAAAACTTTTTTATTTATTGTAATCAAAATTATCCATTTTATGTTCTTTAGCACTCTCTGTCTCTTATTTTTAATTATTTTCTTTCCTCATCTGCAAAATGAGTTGGAAAAGGAAATGGCAAAGCACTCCAATATCTTTGCCAAGAAAACCCCAAATGTGATCATGAAGAATGAGGCAGGATTGAAGCAACAAACACAAAATCTCCTGAGTAAAATTTAGGGATACTGATATCTAGGATAAATTTTAAGTGGCTAACAAGGTGCTAAGCTTATTCTTTAGCACAAATATATAATACAATTAGTTGGTATAGGAAAATCTATTTACTTCATCCATCACAAAAAAAAAAAAAAATGAGGTATCATTTAGAAAAAAGTTCCATCCCTAAAATGTCATTAAATTGAAGCACTTATCAAATTGATTTAGAACTTTCCCAATCTGCTTTATCCCACTTAAAACCATTTGTTGAATTTTCATTTGTTGATACTTATTCTTTACTGGATTACACTTTGTGATTTTATCTACTGTTTCAGAAAATATTTGATTCATTTCCTAATATCAATTTCAAAACTAGATGTTTAATCAATGATGGTTCATGATCAACTTGATGAACCATACTTTATATAATTATTGACAATTTCAATAAGTTTGGAGAACATTTATTAAAGTGAGACAATAACATCCCACTAGGAAAAAATATTATCATAGTCTCAGTTATAGGGGATAAAATACCTGGTTAAGGTCATTGTGGTGATAACATATTAAGTTTGTATTATAATAGGTCAGAACTCATCTACTTTATATCTCTTTATCTGCTTTGTGCTGGGCCTATAAAAAAAGGAATTGTAGAATTTCTCATTTACTTTCTTTTTTTTTTTTTTTTTCCAAAGCAAGGGCAGAGCAGAAAGGATCAGTACTAAAAGCATGCTTTGGTCAAGGTGGATAAGAGAGAAATGCAACCATGTGTGGAGTCTTTCCATCAGACCTGTCAACTTGCCTTGAGCCCAAGAAGAAATTCTGACCCACAATATTGGAAATTCAGCCTTCTATGAATGAAAGTGGGTTTCCACTTAAGGCTAGCTGTTTTGGGCAGAAAGGGATGCTAGCATCTCTTTTAGTAAGAAAAATAGGAGTTCCTAAAAAGTTCCACCGTGTTGGAAAAAAGAAGATCATTCATAAGACTCAAATCATAAACATGAAGAAGGAAATTATCATATAAAATGAGGGAACATACAAACGCTTTTTCTGGGTATCCAAATATAAATCCAGCAGTTCCTCAGTGAGGGAATAAGAAGGGACCAGGCAGACTTTCAAAAGGAATATTTATTAATTAAGCATATCTTTACTATTTTACAATTACATGAAGAATATACAAAATTTAAGATAATACAATGCTTATAATACTGACTATTTATAATAAAGAAATTGTACATATGTGCATAATTTCATTACTCTCTAACTAAAATGCAGCATTTCATTCAATTATGAAGACAGTCATCAAACCATTACTCTAAGAAGAGGTACATAGACTTCACCAGACTGCCAAGGTGGTGCATGAACATTTTAGAACCCCTGATCTAATATATATGTATATATACATACTACATATATGTGTATGAACATATACATATATATACACGCACACACACGTACAGTCACATAAAGTCACTGAGGTACACGCCTAAATCAAAAAATCACTTTCAGCGAAAGTGAACTATAATTTCCACATTAAACTTAAATGTTTGGTTGAACTCATTTAAAAATAGAGATAATGCTCTTTCTTTAAATCTGCCCATGCAGGATGATAGCATCTAATTGGACTTTGGCATTCCAATTCCTATGTCTGACTATAGCCTTGGTTTCCATCTTAAAATATAAGAAAGGCATATCACCATTATAATAAAAATAATGAAAATAAATTGTCTTTTCCACCACAGTTATATGGTTCTAAGAAACATAAGGGAAGAGGGTGGCAAAAATGACATGGAGAAGAAAAGAAATTAATTTAGACTGAAATCTTGATTATAGAAAAGTTGACTGCTTCCCCCCCATTTAAAAAAATGTTCTGTATTTTTCCCCAGTTACATGTAAAAACAATTTTTAACATTCATTTTTAAAACTTTGAAGTGCAGATTCTCTCCTTTCCTCCCAACCCCCATTGAGAAGGCAAGCAACTCAATACAGTTTATGCATGTGAGGTCATGCAAAACATTTCCATATTAGTCATGTTGTGAAAGAAAACATACCCAAAAAAGAAAATCTCAAGAAATATAAAGTAAAAAAGTGTGCATCAATCTGCATTCAGATGCCATCAGTTCCCTCTCTGAGCATGAATACCATTTTTCATCATAAGTCCTTCAGAGTTGTCTTAGATCACTGTATTGCTGAGAATAGCTAAGTCATTCACAGCTGATCATCTTACAACACTTCTATTTCTTTGCACACAGTACATTTCACTTTTCACCATCTCATGTAAGTCCAGGTTTTTCTGAGAGTATTTTGCTCATCATTTCTTATAGTACTATAGTATTCCATCATAATAACATACCACAACTTGTTCAGCCATTCCCCAATTGATGGGCGCCTCCTCAATTTCTTATTCTATAATTCAGAAAAGAATTTCTATAAATATTTTATACATATAAGTCCGTTTTTGAAAACTATGCTTTTCTATTCCACCCGAGATAATGTTGTCTCTTTGGACTACTATAAAACACCAATAATTCAGATTAAGCTTTCAGTATACAAAAAACTTTAGATATTTTTAAGCAATTTCTGAATGTGGCAGACCTCCTTCTTTCCCTATTTTTCTAGAAAGTATATATAGTATTGGGACTAATTGTTCTTTAAATGTTTGGAAGAATTCACTTATGAACCAATCTGCCCCTGGAGATTTTTTTCCTAAGGAGTTCATTAATGGTTTGTTCAACTTCTTTTTTCCAAGATGGGGTTCTTTCGGCATTCTATTTCTTGATCTGTAAATCTAGATAATTTATATTTTTGTAAATATTTATCCATTTTGCTTAGATTGTCAGATTTATTGGCATATAATTGGGCAAAATATTTCTTTTTTTTTTTTTAATGTTTAACAATCACTGCCATACAATTGCGATTTTATCCCCCCCACCTTCCCCCCACTACCCCCCTCCCTCCCCACGACTGCATACAAATCTGTATAGATTCTACATATACTTTCCTATAGAGTATATTTTCATTATAGTCATGCTATGTAGTCAGACTAAGATAAATGAAAGAAATCGTATAACAAATCAGAATGTGATACACAAACACATACACATACACAAACATGATCTGCTACATTTTGTGAGTGACTTCCATATTTCTCTCTCTGAGTGTGGAAGGCATTTTGCCTTGAGAACCACCTTTGGGATTTTTTTTTTTTTATAAGAAGTTTTTGCGTTATTACAAAAATCCAAGTCTACCAGAAAAAACTCTCTAACTTTTAAGGAGTTGTTTTCTTCAATTAGCTTTTTTACTTTCTTTTCTATTTAGCCAATTTGGCTCTTTAAGCACTTGTTTTCTTCGGTGGATTTTGTATCTCCTTTTGCATTTGGTCAATTCTCCTTTTTAAGTATCTGTTTTCTTTTCCCAAGCTGTTGCCTAATTTTTTGAATCTCTTGCAACCCTTTCATTTCTTTTCCCGATTTTTATTCTACTTCTCTTATACAATTTTAAGCTCCTTTTTGAGGTCTTCCACAAGTTCTTTCTGGCTATGAGATGGCTTCCCATTTTTATTTGGGGTTTTGCCTATAGGTGTTTTGACGTTGTTTTCCTCTTCTGAATTTGTGTCTTAGTCTTCCCTGTCACCATGATAAGCTTCTGTGCTCATGTTATTTTTCTTGGTTTTTTGCTCATTTTTTGGCCTTTCCCCTTTCTTTAAAATTTGTTGAAATCTTTGCTCTGAGGGTGGAAAGGACTCTATCTCATACTTCTTATGCCAGTGGCTACAGAATCTAGGTCTTTACATGGTGCTGTGCTTATGTTGTATTGAGGCCCACAGGGGACTCTTATGTCTGGTGCTGTATTGAGGGGGTGGCCTGGGGGTAGCTGTTGCTGCTGGAGGCCAAAGTGGTCAGTTCACTTACCTTGTTCTGAGCTAGGGTCATAGTGGTGGTATCTGGTGTGTTCTAATCACTTGTGGGGTTTTTTCTGCATTTCCCCAGGGCTAGACTGAAGCATGTGGGGGTCTGCCTGTTGGAAAATTCCCATTTGTTTAGGGCTATGCTGAAGTATGTGATGGCTCTTGGAACTGGAATCTGCATTTCCTCTGGCTATGATAAAGCACATGGGGCTGGGGGAAACCTGTTGGTGGTGTTTGTTTGCTTCACCCCTCTGGATTCAGGATCTCCCACTGAGTGGCTGAGGTGGGGCTTGCTTCTGGCCTGCTGCAATGCTTGCTATCCTGGAATGTGTTAGTCTTTTACCTAAGAAAGACAGACAGTTCTTGATAATTCTCCAAGTCTTCTGGCCAAAAGACCATTCCACCTCATCTTTCTCTTGCTTCTGCTGTTCCAGGATATGTTCAGGGGATTATTTGGAGGTGAATATGGGAGAACTACAGTGATTTACGTTTTACTCTGCCATCTTGGCTGCTGGTAGTACAAGTCTGATAATTTCTTGAAAAGTTATGTCTAGGCTCTTTTTTTTTTTTTTTTATCATGGCTTTCATGTAGTCCAGTAAGTTTTAAATTATTTCATCTTGATCTATTTTCCAGATCAATTGTTTTTCCATTGGTATAGTTCACATTGTCTTCCATTTTTTTCAGTCTTTTGATTTTGTTAGATTGTTTCTTAACTTCTCATAATGTCATTAGCTTCAATTTATTAATTCTAATTTTTTAAAGGAAAGATTTTCACAAGTGAGTTATTTTATTTAGTTTCCATTTGGCCAATTCTACTTTTTTTCAGGCATTATCTTCCTCCCATTTGACCTAGAATGTTTTTTAAGTTGTTATTTTCTTCAGAAATTCTTTTGTCTCCTTTACCAAGCTGTTGACATTTTTCATGATTTTATTGTATCACTCTAATTTCTCTTCCCAATTTTTCTTCTACCTCTCTTATTTGATTTTCAAAATCCTCTTTGAGTTCTTCTATGGACTGAGACCAATTCATATTTTTCTGGGAGGCTTTGTATGTAAGAGCTTTGACTTTGTTATCTTCTTTTGAGTGTGTCCTTTGATCTTTCCTGTTACCCTAGTACCTTTCTATTGTCAGCAACTTTTCTGTTGTTTGCTTGTTTTCCTAGCCTGTTTCTTAACTTTTATGTCTTTGTAAAAGTAGAGCTCTGCTTGTAGGATAGTGGACACACTGTTCCAAGCTTCACAGGTTTTATGCAGTTGTTTTCAGAGATATTTCTAGGGATCTATAAGTTTTCAGTGTTTTTAGGATGGTATGATCTCAGGACAGTTGTGTTTCCCAGTCTTCTGGCTTCTAATTTGGTTTTCTGAAGGATCACAAAAACTCTTTTCTGCCCTGGAACTGTGAGGAGGGTCTGTGTTCCACTTTGGTCATAAGATCTGATGTGCTGGTTCTTCTTCTCTCCATAGAACTTCTACCCAGGACAATGACCCAGATCCAAATACAGGCAGAGGAACAGAGTCCTGCGTCAGTGCTAGCAAAGAGACCCCTGTAATATCCTTCTGATGAGTTTTTCGACCTTCTTACCCTCTGTGGACTGAGCACTCTGGAAGCAGATGCTGCTGCTGCTGATTTAATTACTCATAACACCTTTTTCTAGCTTGCTGGGGCCAGGGCTGTGCTGATGTGGCCTGTGCTGGACTGTGCTGCACTCTCACCCAGGTGGAACAGACCTTTCTCACTGACTTTGCAAATTGTCTTTTTCTGGAAAATCGTTTCTCCCCATTCTTTTGTGTGTTCCAGTTTTAATTTTTCCAAGAATTGTTGTTTGGCATTATTTCGGGGTATTCAGAGAGCCTTGGTGGAGAGCTCAGGTGAGTTGCTGCTTTTTTCTGCTATCTTCACTCTGCCTTTTCCCGCATTTTCTAAGTAGGAATGCTATCATTCTCAGAAATTATTTATCACCAGGAAGGAAATAATGCTTAGAAGCAGATATTGCTGCATTTCTCTTTAGTTGAAAAGTATCCCTTTCAATTTTATTTTCCAACAAAAGAAACAAATTGGGACCCCAAGATACCACACATTTTTGAAGTGTATTAGAGATTAGGATGGAGTTATATTTGTTATTAATGAAAAGGCTTCTAGTATCAGAGAGAAGCCTTTTCTGGAATTGTTACCACTACCAAACTACCCTGAATATGATAAAATAACATGGGTAGTTATTATCAGGGCACATGAGTACTCAGTTTCTTTGAATTCTGAGGACAAAGATATGGTATTCTCAAGATTTGGAAAGGGAAAATTATATTGCACTTATTTTTTTTTCTGTTGAAGAAACAATCAACACTGTTAGCAGAAAGTGATTACAGGATTATAGGACTTCTATCTGAAATGTACTTAAACAATATCAACTACCATATTCTCATTTATTCAGACACGGGAAATGAGGCCTCAAGAGGGAAACAATTTACCCAAGCTTGCATAGTAAGTAGCAGAACTAAGATTAAAACCTAAATTATATAGGTCCAAACAAAAGAATAAAGGAAGGAAATAGTGTTTAATGCTTCTTATTAAAAAGAAAAAAACACTGTGTTCTTTCCCACTACAGTCTGTTGCCCTCTCCATACATCTATATGTTCATAGTCACATTCATCCAAAGTACCCATCATTAACTCGCGAAACAGTCCATCCAACTGTTTCTCCAGTGCATTGAAAGAAATAAGTGCCAACTCCTCTGAAGTTTGAAAATACTGTGGTGACAAACTTATAGAACTGTAGAGCTCAGAAAAGAACTTGAAGATGTATTATATAGTATATATCCCTCAACTAAAAATGAGGAAAAATCTCAGAGATATGAAATGACTTCATCAAATCACAGTTAATCTGGACCATAGAATGGTTTCTGCTTACCCACCGTAATAATTGTCTTTTATATTGTGATGGCATTCTGGTAGAGGCTACTCTAATCTATTTCAACTGACCACTAGATTTGAATTAGTCTGTCCTTTCTTTTGGATGCTGACATATATCACTAATGATAGACATTTTTTTTTCTTTTTGTTTTAAATTTATTTATTTAACTTTTAACATTTATTTCCACAAAATTTTGGGTTCCAAATTTTCTCCCAATTTCTCCCCTCCCCCCACCCCAAAACACTGAGCATTCTAATTGCCACTATCACCAATCTGCCCTCTCTTCTAACATCCCTCCCTTCCCTTATCCCTACATTCTCTTTTGTCTTGCAGGGCAAGATAACTTTCTATACCTCATTACCTGTATTTCTTATTTCCTAGTAGCAAGAACAGAACTTGACAGTTGTTTCTAAAACTTTGAGTTCCAACTTCTCTTCATCCCTGCCTCCCCACCCATTCCCTTTGGAAGGCAAGCAATTCAATATGGGCCATATCTGTGTAATTTTGCAAATGACTTCCATGATAGCTGTGTTGTATAAGACTAACTATATTTCCCTCCACCCTATCCTGCCCCCCATTGCTTCTATTCTCTCTTTTGATCCTGTCCCTCCCCAAGAGTGTTGACTTCAAATTGCTCCCTCCTCCCATTGCCCTCCCTTCCATCATCACCCCCCACCCTGCTTATCCCCTTCTCCCCTTCTTTCCTGTGTTGTAAGATAGGTTTTCATACCAAAATGAATGTGTATTTTATTCCTTCCTTGAGTCAAATGTGATGAGAGTAAACTTCATCTTTTTCTCTCACCTCCCCTCTTTTTCCCTCCACTAAAAAGTCTTTTGCTTGCCTCTTTTATGAGAGATAATTTTCCCCATTCCATTTCTCCCTTTCTCCTCCCAATGTATTTCTCTCTCACCCCTTAATTTCATTTTTTTAAGATATGATCCTATCCTATTCCATTCATTCTGTGCTCTCTGTCTCTGTGTGTGTGTGCATGTGTGTGTGCATGTGTGTGTGCGTATGTATGTGTGTGTGTAATTCCACAAACTACCCAGATATTGAAAAGTTTCAACAGTTACAAATATTGTCTTTCCATGTAGAAATGTAAACAGTTCAACTTTAGTAAAGTCCCTTATGACTTCTCTTTGCTGTTTGCCTTTTCATGCTTCTCTTGATTCTTGTGTTTGAAAGTCAAATTTTCTTTTCAGCTCTGGTCTTTCATCAAGAATGCTTGAAAGTCCTCGATTTCACTGAAAGACCATTTTTTTCCCCCTGAAGTATTATACTCAGTTTTCCTGAGTAGGTGATTCTTGGTTTTAGTCCTAGTTCCTTTGACTTCTGGAATATCATATTCCACGCCCTTTGATCCATTAATGTAGAAGCTGCTAGATCTTGTGTTATCCTGATTGTATTTCCACAATACTTGAATTGTTTCTTTCTAGTTGCTTGCAATATTTTCTCCTTGACCCGGGAACTCTGGAATTTGGCCACAATGTTCCCAGGAGTTTCTCTTTTTTGATCTCTTTCAGGAGGTGATCTGTGGATTCCTTGAATACTTATTTTGCCCTCTGGTTCTACAATATCAGGGCAGTTTTCCTTGATAATTTCATGAAAGAGGACGTCTAGGCTCTTTTTTTGATCATAACTTTCAGGTGGTCCCATAATTTTAAAATTCTCTCTCCTGGATCTATTTTCCAAGTCAGTTGTTTTTCCAATCAGATATTTCACATTATCTTCCATTTTTTCATCCTTTTGGTTTTGTTTTGTGATTTCTTGGTTTCTCATAAAGTCATTAGCCTCCATCTGTTTCATTCTAATTTTGAAAGAACTATTTTCTTCAGTGAGCTTTTGAACTTCCTTTTCCATTTGGCTAATTCTGCTTTTGAAAGCATTTTTCTCCTCATTCGCTTTTTGAACCTCTTCTGCCAATTGAGTTAGCCTATTTTTCAAGGTGTTATTTTCTTCAGCATTTTTTGCGGGGAGTCTCCTTTAGCAAGGTGTTTATCTGCTTTTCATGCTTTTCTTGCATCTCTCTCACTTCTCTTCTCATTTTTTCCTCCACCTCTCTAACTTGATTTTCAAAATCCTTTTTGAGCTCTTTCATGGCCTGAGCCCACTGAATATTTATTCTGGATTTTTGGGATACAGAAGCCTTGACTTCTGTGTCTTTCCCTGATAGTAAGCCTTGTTCTTCCTCATCCAAAAGGATGGGAGGAGATATCTGTTCACCAAAAAAGTAACCTTCTATGGTCTTATTTTTTTTTCCCCTTTTCTGGGCATTTTCCCAGCCAGTTACTTGACTTCTTTCCTTCCACACCCACCTTGGCTCTAGATCTACCCAGCTAGTGCTTGGGGACTGAGATTCAAGTACTGCTCCCCAGCCTCAGGGTTTTCGGTGGGGGCAGGGTTGCTGTTCAGTTGAGATTAAGTTCAGGTGCTCAGTTGGGGGCAGGGCCACCACATGGGGCTCAGCTCCCTCGGGGGTTTATGGGGAGACCTTCAACAGTGGATTCGGGCTCTTGCCTACTTTGAGAGCCCTTGTCAGCTGCTGCCTCTGCTGCTGCCTCCTGAGGGGGCCTGGATTATGGAGACACCCTGCTCCCCTCTTGGCAAGCTGAAAAGACCCTCTCACTGACCTGTGGGTGGAGGTACCTGCTAGGCTGTTGGAGATTCTGTCCCAGAAGCCTGCTGGGCTCTACTCCAGGTCTGGTGCACGACAGACCTTTTGTGTCAGTTTTTCAGGTCTCTCTGAAACAGACATCTCCTCTGCTCCATTGTTCTGTGGCTTCTGCTGCTCCAGAATTTGTTGGGAATTCTTCTTTACAGGTATTTTATGGGTTGTGGGTTCGGAGCTAGCATTTGTGTATCTTTCTACTCCGCCATCTTGGCTCCTCCCCAATGATAGACATTTTAAAATGGCCACTTAAGGGATGCATATGGAAGTCTGGCCTACTTTCTCCTTAAGTTGGAGGATGTAAATTTATTCCTCCTTTTGGATAATCAAGTCCATATCCTTGACTTTATAAACATTACTTTATTCACCTAAATGCAGTAGGTCCATGAAATACAAAACAACTTGCTATACCTTTTCTTGGAACAAAAATGTATATTCCCTTAAATTATCTAGACAACTAAATGAATTTTTAATTTCTGTTTGATTGGTCTAAGAGTTATAGAGTTATTGCATGTTGGGTATATATCCTCTTGAAACTGTACATTATTTGAAGCCATATTGAAAGTAAAGGCAGAATTTCTCATGCAAGTAGCTTGCTGGCAATTGTAACTTTGTATGCATAAAGGTGCTCTAAGTGTTACCTTCTCAAACATCTTACAGTTGCAAGTGTTTTCTGTAGTCAAGCAAAGTGTCTCAGCTGAGATGTGACTTAAAATCATCTGAGTCCTACAGTTTGGTCCTGTGCCACATAAAGTGGTGAGTATTCAAAAGTGCTTCACTCAACACTTTTCTGTTTCTTGTAATGGTGATTTTATTATCTTCAGCACTGAATGTACCTGGAAATTTAAATTTGTCTCTAGGTAAAAGTATACTATGCTTGAACCATGTTTCTCTGGTTTAAAAAATGAAAGAAGCTGATATTGGTTTAAGTCAGAGTCAAATTTGCTACTTTTCTGTGGCTGCTCTGCTTCTATTACATGTAATCTTGTGAACTCAGTGCATGCCATAGGGAAGAATGGTAGGAATTATTTAATTTTACTGACTCCCAGTAGCTCTATAGTATGTTTATAAAGGTAAGCATCAAGCAGGAATTACTTAGTTCTAGATTTGCAAAATAAAAAAAAAAATATATCTTGAACCTACCAAGATCAGAGTTATCCTAGGCAGAAACTTAATGCCCTACCCTCAATATACTGCTTTATAAATTCCTAAGCCAACCACCATAATAGATACATAATTTAATAAATTGTTCCCAAGCTTCAGATGCATGTCTTTTTTTCATTAGAAGGAGATGGAAAAAGAAAGGGAAGGGAAGACAGAGAATATATAAGCAAATATTCGGTGGTAGGGGAAATTGTTTTCTGTTATATTTATAGTCAAGTATTAAATTAGGATTACAGGTTTTTTTCTCTTTATTTCAAGTCTCATTAAGTTAATTTCTGAAGGACAAGACTGATAAATAAGATTCCCAAATCTTCCAGGAGCATGCTTCTTGATCTTCAGCAAGACCTCACCCAACCAGACCTTACCTCTGTTCCTCCTTTGTTGTCAAAGAAGACCATGCCATCAGAGAAATGATGACATATCTTGCAGTTGACTTTGTTTTGGGTGAGGAAGGACTGTAGGTCACCAGCTTCGCTTTTCCTCCAGAGCCATATGAATCCAGTGACCAGATATTCATCAGGATGACTGGAGATGACCCAGGAGTCACTGGGAGACCTTGGGCCCTTCAGGCCAAGGTTTTTGCAGGTAATCACTTAGGGTGAGGCAATGGCAATTCATTGCATAGGCCTGTTTAAGAAGTAGCCAGGGGATGGCTCCTTTAATGAGGCAAAGAAAAGCAAAGACATCTGGCTGGGTGGGAAACAGCAACAGTTACTATTGATAATCAGTCTAAAGCTAGGAGGGTCCAGAAGAAACCTTAGGAGATTTTACTTATCTTTAGACTAGAAGCAGAATATGATCTACGTGAATTTCAGCCTCAAAACACCAAGTCTATGCCCTTGCACCCCTCCATTGGAGTCTAGGTTATCGAAGCTCGTTAAAAAGAAAACCAGCAAGAGTGGTCTGGATTTCTTTGGCCAGATTGTTAGAGGCAATTTAGCCAAGTCGTATTCTCAGCAGGAGAAACCGAAGACTTTTAGCCCACCCTCTCATTAATATCCCCCCTCATTAATTATTCACCAATCTAAGTTGATTTTTGCTTGTCAAGGGCATTCCTCTTTTCTAAAAGCATATTCAGGCATTCAGCATCTACATTAGGTGGCTTTGGTTACTAAAAAAAACAACCACTTGCCATCAATTTATTGATTATCAGCTAACTTAATTAATTGATTGATTATTAATTACCCATAAACTGTCTCATAAATCCGTTTCAGTGGAAAGATGGATACAGATTTGAGACCAGAATCAGATTAGCCTTTGGGGAAATAAAGGAATTAGTCTATTGATTTCCTTTATATATTTCAAGTCCAAATTAAAATGCTATCTTATATAGGAAGTCTTCTCCCACCCCTCTTAATTTTTGTCCCTGCCCTCTTTTTCTTCTATTCATTCTGTATATAGATTGCTTTGTATATGCTTGGCTATTG
Source organism: Notamacropus eugenii (assembly GCF_028372415.1). NCBI lineage: Eukaryota > Metazoa > Chordata > Mammalia > Diprotodontia > Macropodidae > Notamacropus > Notamacropus eugenii. The sequence continues at coordinate 99,554,496 of NC_092877.1, read as the reverse complement.
TCCCATCCTTTAAACTGTAAGTGTCTTGACAACAGTAATTGTCTTTTGCCTCCTTTTGCCTGGATCTTAACACAAGGTCTGGCACGTAGTAGGTGCTTAATCAATATTTACTGACTGATAGGCAGCAAAAAGAGGCAATAAGAAAGAGGGTTCAATAAAAACTTTCTCATTCATAAATCCCAGCCATACTGTGCTCCCAAGCACTGCAATAAATGTTGGGAACACAATGTAAGGCAAAAATGGTCCCTATTCAGAATCATAGAACTGAAAGATAACACAGAGAGTTCCTAATTCAACATCGAAGTTTTAAAGATGTAGAATGTGAAATCTAGAGATGGTAAGTGAGCGATCCAGGATAGTGACCCATTTGGAACTAGATCCCTCACGTCCTGAAATTGAGTCCAATATTCTTTCCAAAAAAATACAAGACCTCTGGCTTATACTTTGTGTACTTCTCTTTTCCAGCTTCAAGAGAATTATTCCATTTTTTGGTTAATCTTTTTTTACTCTTTTCCTCTGAGTTTTTTAGAATACAATATGCACTGAAATATAATTTTACCATTACATAAAATGTTATATAAATGAGGCTTGTCATAACCCAAAGATTCTATTCTTAACTCACACTTGATAGTCATCTAGAAATAGCATGATGACTCATCACTATTGCTGCTCCAGAAATTCAGATTACTGGATAACTTGTTTAAAAATTGATATGATTTTTTCCTTACTTTCCTCAGTCCTGTTTGACAGTTTCAATCACAATTTCGCAAAAACCAAAATAGATTCACAGAATTCTCAAAAGCCCCAGGGGAAGACTTAGGTCTCTGCATAAAGAAGCCATGCTACTTCCTTGACTGGATTACGCAACAGTCCTCTTGCTTTATCGTTCAAACCTTTTATGGAGTATAAAATGACTCAAGATGCCTAGAATGCTACAATGTTCTTTGAAGGAAGGAAACAAGATAATTTGAGCTAGAAAAAGCAATCAAACAAATATTAAGTAACTAGTTAATTATATCTTAGGGTTGGTATGAGGTTTCTTTGTTTTTGTTTTTTTGTTTTTGACTAAAACAGCTATATTTATAATCTCTTATAAATCCTATATTCACATAGTCCCTGAACATTATCCTAGAATATGGACCCAACTACCTCTCTGCATATGGTTATTTATCCATGTCCCAAATCTTACTGAGTTTAGAGGAAGTGATAGAAGAAACAGGCCCTCACTAGATTTTTCCTCTTTGGAAGTATCTAATCAGGCATTGGAATGAAAAACAGTTCACTGTTTCCTGTTTAGGTCACTTTTTCCTATTTGACTTTCTTTGCCTCCTAGTGGTTAGTACAATGCCTGATGCATTGTAATTACTTTATAAATACTAGGTTAATTTGAATTATATTCCATATTCCCAAACTTGTATAGTTTAGAATTTAATTACACATGTACACACACACACATGCATATATACGTAATTGTATATATATACCTACATGTATTTCCGGGGCGGGGGGGGAACCTGGGGCTTCAAGGACACATCTGGTTCTCTAAGTCCTCAAGTGTGGCCCTTTGACTAAATCCAAACTTCACAGAACAAATCCCCTCAAGAAAAGATCTGTTCTATAAAGCTTGGACTCAGTCAAAAGACCATACCCAAGGACCTAAAATGTCACATATGGACTCAAGGCTACAGTTTTCCCACCTCTGGTATAGATTTTCCTTGTATGCATGTAACACCTCGCATTCATGACCTGGCTTTGCCTCCACTACAAGAGTGCTCTGAGGAGTGAGAGAGGAAGTATGACCATAGGAAGTGACCTGATAAGACAGTTCCAGCATGAGGATTCTCTAGCCACGGTGAAATTATAACAGGATGACATGACAATGGTGGCAGGCTCATGGACTTCTCACTCATTCTTAGAGTTCTTCTCGACATGTCCAACTTCTGCCTCTTGAATGTAGAACAAAGTCTGGCTCAGCTGAATTACATTTTTAACACTGATGTTTTCGTGGTAGTGCAAAATGGATATTAATCAAAGAATATCATAACCTCTGAAGTTGCAAAGTAACAGGTATTCTCCATGCCAGTGTAGACACATGGTGGACATAAGCAGTCTGTAACATAATGTAAAGAGAAATATAGAATCATTGACTTTGAATGGGAATAGACCTCCAAGGACATCTAATCTGCTCTGGGCCTGAAAAACAACTACAGCCATAACATTCATTAAAAGTAGTCATGTAACCTCTGTTTAAAGAGCTTCAGAAAGGAAATCAACTATTCAATGCATCGGATACCACTTCTGGTTTGCTCTAATTGCAAAACAGAGCCCTTTGTAACTCTCACTCATTAAGACTAATTCTGTCCTCTACAGATAATATTTACTATTGCATATGCATGACAGTCTTTCATGTATTTGGAGACAGTGATCATGCTCACCCAGTGAAATGCCTTTTCTCTCACCCATCATATTCATGGATATATTTGGAATCCAAGTGAAAAACTCAATATTTTTCCTTATTAAATTTCATCTTATTAGAAATTTTTGGATCGCAAGTTATTAAATATAAGAATTGACGTGGATAAAGCTATTGTTAATGATGCTTTTTTGTTTTTTTAAGTATACAACAGAAATTTCCCAGTATGCACATACTTCATTGAATCCTTTCTTATAACAAAGAAAAGTCAGACAAATTAAAATATATCACACTTGTATGATGATAACATTGAAAATAACCACAGACATAGCAATAATGACAACAACATTTATATAGCATATTCCTATTTGTCAAATTCTTTACAAGCACTAACTCTTTCTGTCTGCACAGCAACCCTGGAAAATTGATGTTATAAAGCCTTGATGATTCCACAACTGGCACTCTTATCTACTACACCAGAGGTGACAACCATGCAATATGCAGGCAACATGCAGACCACAACGCTACCTAGTGTTGCCTGAACCAGATTAAAATATAACTGAGAACTATATTATCAAATACATGAAAAATATTTAGTAAGACTGATAAGGCATTCTATCACAATACCAATAATAATCCATTTTTCAGGTAAGAAATTAGAAGTGTATTTTATCTCCTTTTCTGTAGGATTAAGACTTGTCTGAGTCTGGCTGTCTGTTAATACTGCTTTCATTTACATTTTTGTAATCATTATGCATATTGTCCTAATTTGACTTATTTTTCTTTGCATAAGATCAGGCTTGTATAAAGGCAATTAGTGGAATAACAAAAGCCCTAGACTCTTCAGCTGAATTAATCAGAAGTGGAAAGTATCTGGAAGTAAGTCCTTAATCAGGCTGAAACTCTTAGAGCATTTCAACAATTGGATGAAGGCAAATAATGCTGCAAAGGAAACATCTTATAAATGACTGAAAGAATCAGGCCGACCTTTGGACTTTTGGTTTCTACGTCTGAAATGTTTTCCTCTTCATTTCTGCCTATTGGCTAAGTTTGAACTAATCTCTACCTTTTGCAGAAAAATTTTCCCAACATTTTTAATTCCAGTGCTTCCCCTCTTTTAATAATTTCCTAATTATCTTGCATCTACCTTGTTTGTGAATATGTGCTTGCTCATCTACCTCATTCAATTGCGACCTCCTAGAGGGCAATGGAATATTTTTTTTTCCTCTTTTTATATTTCTAACTCTTAGCATAGCATCTGTAAAATAGGAGTTGCTTAATAAATGTTTATTGACTGACCGATTGACTGATTGGACTTTATGTATAACAATAGCAGACACTCTAGTGATGAGTAAGTTAAACAGAGAATTAGTCTGGTAATGGAAAAGTTCTGGTTCGGAAGATTCAAGTTTTTCAATTCAAATAAAAATCCTTAGAGACAATCATTGAAAGAGATGAGAGACTTTCCCTGTCCTTCAAACATTCCTACTGTCCATATGATTATGAGAGATTAGACTAGAAGTAAAACATACACCTACTGGGATCTTAGAAAACGAATTAAAGGATCCAACAAGACAAAATTATCACCTGAGAAAATGCAGTTTTGGAGAAGTATATCCCTTTGAGGTGGAAAGAAGTGTTGGCTGTGAACTTTACTCGAAACCATAGGAGAACTATATCTAAAAGGAATTTAATGGAGATGCTATCTATGATGGGGTAAAGGTAATTCCATTAACTAGGACCTATAATTTATCACATTGTAACATATATTCTCTATACATTTAATTAATTACCTTTTTGCTTTAAGTTTGCATCTACCTTCTCCATGGACCTCAGTGTATTTGGTTTCCCAGATGTTTTTAGAGGGAATATGTGTGTGTGTGTGTGTGTGTGTGTGTGTGTGTGTGTGTGTGTGTATTCCTATTACTACAATTCTGTTATATAATCTTAGAAAGTATCCTTACCAAAAAGACAATCAAATCTAGCTGATTATCAGTTGAAAGCATATGAGTGAGGCTTATGAATGACAATACAAGAAAACCAAGTGGTCAGTGTTAACCTTAGAACCCTGAGCATAGTAATCAGCTTCATTTTAGGGATCTAATCTACCAGTAGGAGGTGGTTGTAACAGTAGCAATATTGTTCCATAGTACTCTGAATTCCATGCAATTTTCTCATTTCTTAGAGTATGATTGTATTCTATTATTCATCTTCTACTGTTTATTTAGCCACTATCAAATAATGGGCATCGAATTTCATTCCAGGTTTTTGTTATCACAAGAAGTGCTGGTATAAATATTCTGGTATATAAAGGCCCATTCTTTCTGTCTTTGAACTCCTTGCAATATGTGTACCATAGTAGGATTGCTGGGGACAAAGGTATGAAAGATATAATTCCTCCTAACAAACACTTCAGAATTAATTTTTTGAATGGCTGAACCAAATCACAACTCCACCAACAGTGAATTAATGTGCTCAAAGCCTCATTGAATAGTGGTTACATGAGGCAAAATTCTCGATTTGTTTTCATTCATGTTTCTTCTATTAATGTATTGGAACAACCTTTATCTTCGTTGTTGATAGTATATGTCTTCTTTTGAAAGGTGTTCACATCATTTGACTAATTTGATATTGGGGAATAGCTATCAGTTTTATAAATTTTACCAGTTTACGAGATATCTTAGACAACAAATATCAGTTAACACATACACATAATGCATATGCATCTATGTACTTCCATCTTTATTATATGTATGCATGTGTTTGTATTATCATTGTACAAACATATGCATCTATGTACTTCCATCTTTATTATATGTATGCATGTGTTTGTATTATCATTGTACAATGTATTTTTATTTTTGTTGCAGAGATTTTGTTCTTGACAAAGATTTTCAATGTTATATAATCAAAATGGATTATGTAGCTATTATAATATTCTCTATCCTTATTCTCTTGCTTAAAATTATTCTGAATAATGATGGATGTAGATGGAATAGAAAGACCCCTATACTCTAGTGCTTCCCCCACAAAATACCTGTAAAAATGACTCTCAACAAAGTCTAGAGCAACAGAAGCCACAGAACAATAGAGAGAAAGAAGTTTCCAGCCAAAGGTAACCAGGAAGGCTGACAGGAAAGGTCTATCTCATAAGATGCTGAGCATGGCATAGCATAGCATAGCCCAAGGTCACAGCTAGTGAGTGTCAAATGTCTGTGGTGAGATTGGAACTCAGGTCCTCCTGATTCCTGCACTGGTGCTCGATTCACTGCACCACTTAGCTGCCCCCCTGCCCTTATAAGAGGTTGAAGAAAACACCTCCTCACATAGTGTGTTGTGAACATTAAATGGGTTACAGTCTTATGAGTTAAATGCTATGTAACTCATGTAAGTTATCATTGTAATGGCTAGTATCTATATTACATCCATTAGTTCAAGTGATCCTTACAACATTACTGTGATATTACTTATAATTGTCCCCATAACTCCACAAAATAAAGAAACATAAGTGGAGAAAAGTTGCCTCAGGTCACCTATCTGGTGAATATGTGTGGCAGGATTTGAACTCAGGCCTTCTTTACTCTAAGTCCAGCACTCTACACATTGTTCCAACTAGCTGACATAATCCATTTTGTAAACTTTCCTCATTTTCCTGCCTGCAGAAGAAAAATCAAAAATCTTATTGGTAATACCAATCCCCAAAGACTAAAATCCCTCAGGACCAATGATGCTTTGTCAATCGCTTTAACAATGAAATAAAAAAAAAAATCCTCTTTTGTTCTTTTACCAGCCAAAGCTAGTTATTTAACGAAAACTAAGTAGATTGCTTCTCTAACAGCCTATTGAACCAATTACAGCTTGAAATACAAATAGCTCAGCTAAAAGAACTTACAAAGGATGCAACATTTTGGTCAGCAAAATTAAAGAGAAATACAATAGAGGATAAAAGCTGGTTTTGTGAAATGAGGCAGTGAACCAGATAATCAAAATGGTCAATTTTCTGTCCAACTAGCCAAGCTATTGACCAAGTCCAGATGGATGGAATGGTTGACTACTCCAATATGGTTCATAAATTTGCAAAATTTTGTGAGACCAATTAAACACATGTGTGTGTGAATAAAATTGAATATCATCTCCAAGAAAGTCCTTCAGCCTTATACTGGTATGCCTTTTGTTAATTATAGTAGTTCCAAACTGAAATATTTCATTGTCATAGGATCCAGACAGTAGAGTACATGTTTTTGATAAAAGATTCACTAACTAGGAAATGCAGCAAAAGTCAAAACATACTGTTTCTAAACAATGCATTTTAGCTTTGGGCTTGAGAAAATATTAAGTACTAGGGGGATGTTTGTTATGATAGGATTCTGAATTTGGAGTTGATGAGCTGGGGATACATTTCAATTAATTGCACATCTAGAACCAGTGTCTTAGTATCTGGCCCTAGAAGCAGAGAAAAAATACAAGTAGAAAAAATATTTATTAATTGTAGTTCTTATAGAATTCAAATTTCCTCTAACTTGGTTATGTTGAGTGGAGGTACCATTTGTTTTCAGCAAAAATAATGACAGATTCTTCTGACTGAATTTGCAAAGTGAAGAAATCCAAAACATTATTGTTATTGGGAGATGCTGTGTGCATTTTTATAGTGTATAATTTAGTGGGACATACAAGATCTTCCCTACTCTCAATCATGGTCTTCTATCTGACTAAGAAGTCAGAAATTTGTCAAGTGCGTATACTCAGCTTTGGGGACATAGTCACAATAGAAGAAAAGAATCAGAGTGTTCAACATCGAACAAGTATTAATTAATAATCAGCCTTGTGGTACACACTGTGCTGAGCCCTTGAGGGTACAAAGACTAATAAAACAAAAACTCCTTGCTTTCAAGGAACTTAGTCTATGGGGAAGAGAATGTGTTTATGTGTGTGTGTACTCTCTCTCTCTCTCTCTCCACATAGATACACATGTATATGTATATCTCTCTCTCCACGTAGATACACATGTATATGTATATATATGTATCTAGTACACACATTTACATACATGCATAGACATATAGAAAAAATAAAATAAAAAAAGAGAAAAGATAGTGTAGTAGAAAGAGTACCAAACTTCATGCCTGCAAAGCTGAATTCAACTCCTTGAGAGATGGAGAGAGAAAATATTAGAATTGGAGAGTAATCAGGAATGGCATGGACATGTATGGTGGTGCTTGAATTGAGTGTGGAAGGAAGTGCAGAAATGAATGTGGTGGTAGGAAGAAGTAAATATGTTTCAGGCAGGGCAGACAAGTGTAAAGGTTGAGAAATGCAAGAGAGGACAAATGTATGAATGAAGATAGAAAGATGGTTTCAAACCAAACTGCGAAAGACATTAAAAAGCTTCACAATTGAGGAATGCCTTTCTAATTCATTTTCTGAACAGTTTTGCTTAAATACACTCTACCTCACTACCTTCAGAAGCTTGAACAAAGCAAAGGATCATTTATCCTTTTTGTTTCTGGAAGCCAGCAACAAAATAATAGCAAATTATTCCCTTACTACCTAGGAACAAGATCAAAACAGAAGGAGAAGAAGAAGCTCAAAACTTAGAAGCAATTACAAGTAGTTGTTGTCAAGAAGTGAGCATCAATTTGGCATAGTGGATAGAAAGTCAAGCAGGTGTCAGATGACCTGGATCCAAGTCTTGTCTCTAACACATACTAGCTCTATTGCCATGGGTAAATCACTTAACCTGTCAGTACTTCCAGACAACAATATGTCAAAATGCATAGGTAGAGTGAGTTTCTTTGTTATTTGTTCTACCCTAAGAAACAGTATATTTTATGTACCCTAGATCCCATTGGAGCAACCCTTCTACCTGTGAAATTCGTTCTATTCCTTATGAAAATCTAGCAAGTGGCAATTTTATTCCCTACACCTACAGACATTTGCCTAAATTTAAAAGTTTTTAGTTATATAAAACATCATACAGAAAGAAATGACAATATGTAAAAGTGTTCCCAAGAGCAGTTAAATTTTAAAATCTATGAATATTAAAGAAAACAGCATTTAGGTTGCTCATAAGGAACACAAGACATAAAAATGGGAGGCAAAATGTATTGTTAAATATTTTTATTGATATAATGCGATATATCTGGATGCTGCAATGTATTGAATAAATTGACATATTTTTGCAGTTCATATTCAATTTTATTTCATTTCCATCTATTTCTAATTTGATTTTAAAGTTCTGTAGTATTTTATCAATTTTGAAGAAAAGTAAATGAACTCTTTTTAAAGAGGAAACAATGAGAATTTTTCAGTGTGATATAGGTCATATCTATATGTAATTGATTAGAAAAAAGCTTTGAATTAATTCAAACTGATTAGAAAGGAGTTGTCTTCAAAAGAATCATCCATCTGAGTTAAAATATTTAAGCTAGTTTTAATATATAATATATAGAATTAACATACAGATGATTTACACTATATGTATGTGTCTGTATGTGTGTATACATGGATAGTGTAATTTTAATTTTTTTGGATTAATGTTTTAATTTATTTTTGTGAATAATATTTTTTCCAATTACATAGAAAGATATTTTGCAACATTCATTTTTATAGTATTTTGAGTTCCAATTTTTTCTCCCTTCTTTTCTTACACCCTTCTCAATATAACAAGCTATTTGATATAGGTTGTACATGTTTAATCTTGTTAAACATATTTCCATATCAATCATGTGAAAGAAGAAACAGAAGAAAAGATAAAAGCCACAAAAGTCAAACAAACAAGCAAAAACAAAGTGACAATTGTTTGCTTAAATCTGCCTTCAGACTCAATAGTTCTTTCTCTGGATGTGAATAGCACTTTTTATCACAAGTCTTTTGGAATTGTCTGGGATGATTACGTTGCTGAGAAGAGTTAAGTCTATCATAATTGATCATTGCAAAATATTGCTGTTATTGCTGGTTCTCCTGGTTCTGCTCACTTCACTCAGCATCAGTTCATGTAAGTCTTTCCAGGTTTTTCTGAAATCTGCCTGCTCATCATTTCTTATACCATAATAGTATTCCATTACGCTGAAATACCACAACTTGTTCATCCATTTCCTAGGTGATGGTTTTCCCCTCAATTTCTAATGCCTTGCCACCACAAAATGAGTTTCTATAATATTTTTGTACATATACTTCCTTTGCCCTTTTCGATGATGTCTTTGGGATATAGACCTAGTAATGTTATTACTGGATCAAGGGGTATGCACATTCTGATTGCCCTTTGGGTGTAGTTCCAAATTGCTAACCAGAATGGTTGTTATCAGTTCATAATTCCACTAGCAACACATTAGTGTCTCAACTTTCTCACATCCCCAACATTTTTCATTTTCCTCCTCTGTCATACTAATCAGTCTCATAGGGGTGGTGTGGTACCTCAAAGGTTTTTTTTTTTATTTCTTCATCTGAAAACTGCCTGTTCATATCTTTTGATCATTTATCAATTGGAGAATGAGATAATACATGTTTTAAAGTTACTTGTTCTAAAACTTCTTCTTTGCTTTTTTATCAGTTACAAAGTCAACAAGGAAAATCAATTAAGTATTAAAAATAGTCTCAAAATAAGGTAAGGGAAAAAATAAATAAGTAAGTATATACTTACATACTATGAAATATCACGTACTATACTAAGCACTTTGCAAATATCTTATCTGATCATTACAATAGCTCTCAGAGGCACTATTACTATCACATTACTACAGAAGAAAAAAATTGAGGCAAATACAGGTTATGTGATTTACGTAGGATCAAATGGAAAGTGTCTAAGGTTGGATTTAAACTCAGGTTTTCTTACCACCAGACCCAGTGTTCTATCGACTGTGCCACCTAACTGAATCTAGAAATCTATATAAGCTACAGATACCTTAGATGCAAATAATATTATGATAAGGTGTCTTGTATTTGCACACCACTTTTCACCTTTTAAAGTGAAAAAAGGGTGAAGAATGTAGTAGTTTAGCATGTAACCCATATTCCAGGATTACCCTCTCTATAATCCTTTTCCCGCTTCCTCACAAAATTGCTTTTAGTTATATGAGTAAGTAATTTGATGGGTTCATTCATGATAATGTCTTAATGAAAGACAATTTTTAATATGATATCCTTCTAGCAGGTATTTTCATATAGAGATAAACTAGAGATTCTAATACTTGAATGGACCCATGAACTCTTTTCTGTGGGTACCCTGTATTCCCCAGTGCATTTGGGGAGGGTAACCACATCAAAGAGAGATCTTTGAATATTATTTTGAAGCTCTAGATCAATTCTCTTTTAGGAAAATACACTGCATATGAGAAACTATCAAATGAAGAATTTAAGAGTGGTTTTTTTCTCCAAATAAACCCCAATCCAGGTATAGTTGTATATAACTAAGGAGCTTAACTAGATGGAAAGTTTTAAAAGATTCAGAGGAAAAAAATGATTTAATGGGCCTGGGCTAGAGCCCAGTAGAATAATTTGCTGATGATCATCATGCTGCATTTAATTCTGTTACGTGGAATTTATGGATATTACTATTATATAGCACTACAAAACACTGCGCATGCAGTATCTAATCTGAGCATTTCAACCCCTCAAGAGGTATGTGTAATATAGAAATTATTTATCTAATTTTACAGATGAAGAAACTGAGGGTGAAGGAACTGAATAAATTACGAATTTCAAATGTAGAATTCAAAACCAGGTCTTCTGGTTAAAAATTCTGAAAAATCCCATACTGCAAGTACAATTTCAAGCTGTTTCTTCAGTACATCTAGAGGATTATATTTTTTGCTTTTCATAAAAATGTGTGATTACTATTTTCATTAATTTTATTTGGCTTATAAAGCAAGAACAGATCCTGGTTTTTAAGCAAATATTAGGCAGTAATCATATATTATCTATTTTATTTTATTTACAAAGATCATTAGATGATGCTCTAGATTGTATACTTTCCAAGACATTTTAAATCATTCCCTTTAATATATCTGGTTCAATTTCCCAGAAAAATTGTTACCAGTAATACAGTTTCACTTGAAAACTCTCCTCTGCAACTCCAATCAATTTTCTTGAATTTCCTTTCACTGTAAATACATTCTACTTCTCTTAAAATGCATAAGGCTTCATCAAAGTAAATAGATATCTGTTCTGAGCTACTTTTTAATTTTTAATTTTAAACTTCTTATTTTAATTTCCATCAAATGAAGAACTTTATGGACCTTCTTATGGATCAAATTTTTTCTTATACCATTACGACTTTATATGTTAACAATATGCCCATTTATTTCCTGTGACATTTGAGATGAACCTAATCATTAAATAATCAGATTTTACCAGTAGCAACAGGGATATAAATGTCATGGGAAGAAACAAAACAAAAATAATGATGGACTAAACCAAAACCTCCTAAAATACAGGTTTGGTTCATGTGAAATAATCAATCTATTTTTCCTCAAATCTATTTTCTTCTCAGATGATAAATGGAAAAGGGTTACATATTCTTTAATTCCCATTTCATGCAGCATTGAGTAAAACTTTTAATGTGTTCGTTCAACATTAGTGACATGTTACTTGCAATTAATTTCAAACCAATATGAATTTTATTAACATACGCTAATCTTTTAGGTATAACATCAAGTTAATTAGACAATGTAGATCCTTTCTATAGGACCTGATAGATTTTTTTTTTGTCAGTTACTGAAAAGTTGTTGAATGCCCATATGATTAAACTATGGTATTTATCAAGACTAAATTAAATTACAAATTTAATTTTTGACAGTGCCATTAATATTGATGATACAACCATTTGTCCAATCACTCAGGCTCAAACATTTTGTCTGTTTTCCATCCTTCAACCTCTAAATATGACAATTTGCCAATTCATATTTGTTCTTCACTAATAACACTTTTTTCATCTCTAATTTCTTTATTACTTCTGCAAGTACAGGTTATTAACTCTCATGTTATTTTTAGGTTGTTTTAATGTGTTCTTGTTACTATTCCAAATGTATAACATCTTCTAATAACCAAAAAGTTGACACCCTACAAGTGGGGCTAAATCACATCTATATTGGCTTTCTTGCTAGAAATTTAAAATTATTTATTAAAGAAATTATCACTTCTTTTCTTAAAACATTTATTTTAAATTCATAATTTATAATTTTATTTAATTTATAAACAATAAAACTAGCATTTGCATAACATAGGATAACAAAAAAAGATTATTGCACTTTAACTACAAATCTATTAGGCACAACTTGCTATTCTTTTAAATATATAATAAAGTTATTATGTAAATTTATTTTTTCTTCTCTCCCTCTGCTGCTGTACTATTAGACAGAAAGATGCATATAAGCAAAATCATTCTATACATACTTGTATTTAATAGTTCTTTTTCTAGATGCAGATTATTGCCTCCTTCATATGTTCTTTGTAGGGAATTTGAGTATTTATGATAATCTGAATGACTCACTAAAATTTACTCTTAAAAATATTTTTGCCATTACTCTATACAGCATTCTCTTGGTTCTGCTCATTTCACTCTGCATTATTTTGTTATTTGGTGATAATTTATCATAGAATAGCCTTCTCACAGATTCTTTTTTGTAAAAATGAAAGCACTAGAGATTTTAGCTTCATATTTTGTCCAGAGGAAAAAAAATATTCCATGAGGCATTTAGTCATTTTCCTTATGATATTCAGTGCAATCATAAGCAGAGATCAACATGAAGAAATGTAGTCTATGGGTCAATATTTGTTGTGAGGGACGAGACATTACATGACAAACTTGATAATGTCTTCAAACAAAATATTTATATTCTTACTTATTGTCTTCAGTTTTACAATGAATAGTGGGAATGGCAATAAATCCATGTTGAAAAATATTATCTCAAAACCAAAAGAAAAAAGATGCCAAAGGCTTTGCAACTCTATCATGAATTCTTTCATCAAGAAGAGATTCAAAAACATGAGAAAAGAGAACAATATAAATCTCAAAATGATAACATCTTTATTAATAAATAGCGAACAACTTGTTAATAGAAAAATGATTTTAGGTGTCTTGGGAGTCACTGACTGCTGAAAATGAAGTGTAAAACCAACACTGGAATAGAAGAAAGAATAAAGTTTATATCAATCCATGTGATTAAAAAACTCCAAACCAAACAGTCAGAATTTCCTAAAGAACAAATGAATGAAAATACCTACTCTGAGTATTACCACTTATTGGAGAGTGCTATATGAAATTGTCACATTAATAATGACTAAGAAAACTGAGAACATTGTCTTAGCAAATACTAACACTTGGTCTTTGCTGTCAAGTAGAATCATGGTAGCTAAGGTCTACACCCATGTAAAGTGCTATACCATTAATAAAACATGGATAAGGATTAACAATTAAAAGGAGCATCGTCTAATTTTTCCTTTTTAAGAATAAAGCAATTTATTTATGCAGGGTTTTAAAATTCACTTCTAGCTTTAAATATATGGCCCTACAATATTCAATGCTATTGTGAATTTCCATATATTTTAGGTGCCTACTATATGCTAGACAGTATGGCGTGAGTTTGGGAATATGCAGGTAAACATAGAAAAGCCCTTGCCTTCCAGGAATTTCTTCCTCCTTGGAATATATGTCCCATACAGCATCCATTGGTCAAAAAGTATGAACATATTGGATAATTTTCTAACAAAATTGCAGTTTTCCTTTCCTAGAATGGCTGGACCAGTTTACAGCTCCACCAACAGAAAATTGATGTGCTTGTATTTTCACTGCCCTTCCAACATATATTATTCTATTTTTCTCACTTTGAAGGGCATGGCATCAAATTTTAGAGTTATTGGATTTTTCTTATTGTTAAATCTTTCATATGATTGTTGCTTCTCTTTTTTTCTTTTAAGAGTGTTTTGTACATATTCCTTAAATATTTGGTTATCTTTTGTGGAATATCTTCCTGGTGTTTCATGTAAATTTCATATATAGCTTTATCATAGATATATAAGAGATATTTGATGCAAATATTTTCTCAATATGCTATGTATGCATATATTCCTAACATTAATATTATTCATGTATTTTAAAAATTATATATATATTTCTTTTCAATAATTACCTTTATTACTATTTACTCAAGAATTTTCCCTAGTCATTGTATACTAATCGTAATAGTTATTTTGCATGTAAAAAGTATAACTTACATATTATTTATTGTGATTTTATGAATTTATTTTGTATTCTGCTACTGTAGTGAAACTATCATTCATTTTGATTGCTTTCTGATTTTCTTGCATTTCCTAAGTTAGATGTATCACCTGCAAATATAGATAACTTTATTGCACCTTTTGTATTTAAATTGCTAGTTTTCTCTCTCCTGTCTTATTGCTACAGGTAGCTTTTTTAATATGTTAAATAACATGAGAGGAAAAATACTTATTTTATCCCTATACTTATTGAAAAAGATTCTAATGTTTCTTCATTGAAAATAGTGCTTATTCCATCAATTGGGGAATGGCTGAATAAATTATGGTATATAAATGTAATGGAGTACTATTGTGCCATAAGAAATGATGAACAAGAAGACTTCAGAGAGGCCTGGAAGGACTTATATGACCTGATGCTGAGTGAAAGGAGCAGAACCAGGAGAACTTTGTGCACAGCAACAACCACAGTGTGCGAGAGTTTTTTCTGGTAGACCTGGAATTTCGTAATAACGCAAGAACTTCTTAAAAAAAAAAATCCCAATGGTGGTTCTCTAAGGCAAAATGCCTTCCACACTCAGAGAAAGAAATATGGAAGTCATTTGCAGAATGTAGCAGATCATGTTTGTGTATGTGTATGTTTTTGTGAATCGTGTTTTTATTTGTTATATGATTTCTTCCATTTATTTTAGTCTGACTACATAGCATGACTGTAGTGAAAATGTACTCAGTAGGAAAGTATATATAGAACCTATTCAGAATTGTATGCAGTTGTGGGGAGGGAGGGGGGTAGTGAGGGGTAGGTGTGGGGGGGATAAAATCTCAATTGTATGGCAGTGATTGTTAAACATTAAAAAATAATAATAATAAAAAATATATATATATAAAAGGAGATTATACTCTAGTGTGAGGGTACAGCAAATAGATAGGGAGTGTTAGGGAAAGGAGCTTTGATCTAAACACATTGGGGGCTCATCAATGGAGTCACAGAGCAATAAACAAATTGCCCTTTTCCAGTAAAAAAAAAAAAAGAAAGAAAATAGTGCTTATGTTTGGTGCTCATACTGAAAAATTTTGGTTCACTTTTACACTCATAACTCAGTCATGTACTCTAAATATGATATAGATCATATCATAGTGAGAAAGTTATAGTATAATATACCCATGTAAATGTTTCTCTATTTGAAAAATACCACCAACACTGTTATATCAAGAACAATTGATAAAAGACATAATAACTTCAAAGGAGGCAATTTAAGTTCACTCTTTGGCTAGGTTTGCATATATTATTTCTGACTTGAATTGAGTATTTTTATAAGTTGCAGGATGATAGACATAGAGTTGGAAAAAAAATTGCTCCACACGTGCCTTCTATAAATCAGAATCATGAGGGACAGTTTAAGTATAAGTGTTATTTGTATAGTCAGAAATAAAATCCAAGTTATGTGTCTTCAAGTCAATCCTTGTTTCCAAATTATGTCATATCACCTAGGAGAGGATGTGAGCAAAGTTGTAACAATTATAATAGTGATGGCTCAATGTAGATTGATGATGTTAAGTTTTACAATGACCCTAAAAAGAACATCAAGTTGCTATTTGATGTCATAAAAACTTTCTCCAATTATATTTAATATCATTTGACCTAATATGTACAAAATTTTATTGTTCACCAAGAAAAGATAGAGACTGAATGTGCCACATATGAATCAGGAAACCAATATCAACCAATGAATGAAATTAATAGGTTCAAATATTCATATATTCTCTGAGCAAGTTTTATCAAAAATGAGGCCAATAAATAGCTGAAGCTGTTTATGTTAAAAGACTGGTAATTATCCTAAAGTCAAACCTGAATAAGAAAAACACATTTAGACAAATAAAGCTTTTTTCTGACTGATTTTTTAAATAATAATATTTTGTTTTCCCCCAATTACATGTCAAGATATTTCTAGCAGTCATTTCTGCATGATTTTGAGTTTAAATTTTTCTCCCCTCCTCCTTTTCCCCTCTTCTTCCAAAAATGGTAGACAACTGATAGAGGTTTAACATGTACTTTTATATATTAGTCAAAGTAATGAAAGAAGAAAAAGATCAAAAAGAGAAAAATACAACAAAGAATATAATAAGTGAGAAAAGTATGCTTCGATCTGCATTCAGTCCATCAGTTCTTTATCTGGATACAAATAGCATTTTATTTCATGGAACATTGTCTTAGAACATTGTGTTACTGGGAAAAACTGAGTCATTCATAGTTAATCATCACACATCATTGTTGATACCATGTACAATGTTTTCATGGTTCTGATCATTTCACTTTGCATTAGTTTGTACAAATATTTCCAGATTTTTTCTGAAATCTGCCTGTTCATCAATCTTTATTGCACAAAAACATTCCATTATATTCATATACCACAGCCTGTTCAACCATTCTCCATTTGATGGACATACCCTCTATTTCCAATATTTTGTAACCATAAATGGGACTGCTATAAATAGTTTTGCACATGTAGGTCTTTTTCCCATTTTTATGGTCCTTTTGGGATAGAAGTAGCTTCCCTGGGTCAAAGAATATGCACAGTCTTATAGCCCTTTTAACATAGTTCCAAATTGCTCTTCTGAATGGTTGGTTCAGTTCACAATTCCACCAACATTAGGGTCTCAAATATGGAACATATGAACAGGTCGTTTTTCAACAAAATAATCACAGGAATCTGTAGTTATATAAAAAAAGTGCTCTAAATCATTATTTATGATAAAAATGCAAATTAAAACAACTCTGAGCTACTACCTCACTCTGTCAGATTGGCTAACATGACAAAAAGAAAATGATGAATGTTGGGGAGGCTAAAAATCATACATTAACGCACTATTGGTGAAGTTGTAAACCAATTCAACCATTCTGAACAGGATTTGTAACTATGTCCAAACGGCTATAAAACCATGCATACCCTTTCACCAAGCAATAGGACAGCTAAGTTTATGTTCCAAAGAGATAAAAAAAGGAAAAGAAAAATAAAGCACAACAAATAAAGAGGAAATAAAGTAAATAATCATTTAAAAAATTTTTGTCAGTGTCAGGCATTGCTCCTTAGGGTGTAGGATAATTTCTCATGCTTCAAGCTTTTCATGCTATTGTTTTCTGAGGTCTGTTTGGAGTACTTTGACCTCTTCATTCTTCCAGTGTTCTACAATAAAAGGCTAGGTGTGGTCACTGTTCCTCCAGGTCAGGCCTTGGGCTATGGATTTCCTCTCCCTTTCTGAGTCAAGATCAGGGCCCTTAGTCCTGCTGGCACAACAAATGCTTTTACTCCCTCCAGTACCTCTCATGATTCCATGTTTCAGTCAAACTCTCTGCCCAGGACCCAAAATCAGAAACTCTGATTTTTGCTCTCTGTGAGTGACCATAGAAGAAAGGCCCCATCCTTCTGTGACCATATTCACCAGAGTATACTCACTTCTCCTGGTTCACAGCCACAACACGTAGGACTTAAAGTAACAGTTATGGTATTCAGAAAATTATGAACTGATAGTATGTTATTGCTGGTGTTGATGATACAGTGGGGTTTTTTCTTCTTTATTGTTATGGATCTTTTTTGTCATTTGGTGTCTTTGTCAGTGTTCTAAAATGGTAAAGAAAATCCAGGTTTAGATATGATATTTCATTTAGGCATCTGTATTATAGCCTGATCATTTTTTTGTTGAACTGCTGTTTAGACTTTCCTTTATAACCTATATTAAAAGGCAGTTGCAAATGACATAAATTGTTATACTCCCTTTTGCTCATAATTAAAATGATTTCACTTGCTTTTCTATGCAATACTAAAACATGAACCCACTGGAAATGTTGAACAGGAGCATTCATGTCTGTGTTCTGTACATAGATTTGTCAGATTTATAGATTTTATGGGTATTAGGACAAAGATGAAAAAGACAGGAGAGGGCAAATAGAACATGCTGGACATATTCTGCCCACATCTATCCCTGCTCAATAATAACCAAAGAGTCTTAGACAATCACAATTTCATCTCTTTAAATGCAGATACAGTAAGCTTTTCACCAGAAACATGGGCTTTGTTAATCAAAATCCATCCCCAATTAAGATTATTTAAGAATAATACTGTACATTATTGATATGATATTACTGTGAAATGGAATAATACTTTTACTGTAATATCTTATGTGAAATAATCAATATTAGATTTGAATAAAAAAATTAGGTAAACCACCATGTGAACAATTGAACTCAATGTAACAAACATTATAATATTTCACTAAACACACTAATTTTAAAAGTGAGTCTAGGTAATTTGGAAAATCTGTTATCCGTTCTCCAAATTACTTTTGTCTTGTTCTCTAGCTTAATAAAGCTACTTGTCTCAGATTACATAAATTTTAACAAGGGTAGATGGAGCATGGAGGGTATTAAACAGAAAAGATTAGCTTTGGAAGAAAATTGAAACACTAAGCATTGGGAATAGTGACAATTGTTTTTCTGAGTTTATATTTGTGTCAGCTGTATCTTCCTACTTTCCCATCAAAGACTTTTCTGTCTTTTCAAAACTTTAAGTCATGCCAATCCTCATCTGACTGAAATTATTATTATTGATTATCCATCAAAAGCATTTTAAGTCATGGTTAAAAAAAAAAAACTGACTGTTACTTATATCTCCTTTCATAGGTCATCAATTAGAAATCAGCATGCAAATGTGTGTGTATGTATGCATATTATACATATATGTGTGTGTATATGTATGTATACATATGTATGTATATTTTTTCATTGAGATAACAATTACTTTATACATCTAGCCATCAGTGGCTATTATAATTGTTGAATCAAAATGAAAAATTTATTAGTGAAAGGTTTTAACCTGTCATTTTGTATGTCACATTCTGTTTGCCTAACAAAGAGCTAGCTTTCTATCAGAAAATTCCACTAAAGACAATTGAAGCAAAATTTGTTGACATGTATGTCACTGTACTAGGTACTATGGGGGAAAAGCATAGCGAACAAAATTATTTTCCTTACAAGAAATTTACAATTATTTGGAGGGTTGGGTTTGCAGAAGTAGAGAATAATGAAGGAAACAGGAGATGGGAACAAAAGGATGAAATAAGTACACAAAATAAGAATACAATTAGGTAAAATATAAGGGAAAGGGCACTGAATGAAATCTCTTGTTGATTTTGTAGACTTTATATTCTACATGCACCTTAGACATAGTTCAGGGATTTTAGAACACTTCTTAAAAGTCATATAATTATTCTTCACCAAGCTAATTACTAACTAAAGATTTACTTCATCAATCTGTCCTTACTGTAATAACACAGTGAATGGTGGGGATGACTCCTTTTTAATTATTATAGAGAGAATTCTAATGAAGTGGAAAAATATCAGTATCATCAGTCATAACTTTATAACTCCTTTAGAGATAATGCCTAATCTGAGAAACATAAAATATCTATTGTAGTTTTCATGCCATCTTTTGCGTAAATCATGTTATATTAAGAATCATTTTAGACTTATAGGGCACCATGATGAAATGATATGATGTATCATATCAAAATCTTATGAACCTAATGCTAGGGAAACTGGGTTCTCATCCCAGATCTGCCCTTACTGACTTGTGACCTGATGCAAGATATCAGGGACTTAATATTGCAATGTGATCAATACTCAGTCCCTTTTGGCCTAAATAAAATCTGTAAAATCATGATGTCAGATTAGACGTTTCATAATTTACTCTTAAGAATTAGCAGTTATGAACATCAGACACACAGAACATGGTTTCATCTAGATTGCTGACAAAAATGTTGAAATGTACAAAACAATGACACTAATGATTTTTGTTTGCGTACAGTCATTCAACTGTTTCATAATCTACCTAAACATAAAACCGGTTTACTAATCTTAGTATTGTCAAATACTGAAATGTCCATATCATTCCTGATCCGGAGAATAATTTAGTGCCTGACACTTAATAGGTACTTAAAAATGTTTATTGACTGAATGATCAATCTATTAGTCTTATAACCTACTCAAAAATGGAAAGGAATTTGAACTTCTTGCTATCATTTCGACAATACACATACCAAAAACAAATAACTCCAACTATCAAACATTTTTCTTGATGTGTTGTGACATAATAGATAGGATGCAGGACAAAAGATCAGGACAACCTGACCACAAAACTTAACTCCAACATTTCCTAATTTGTTATCATTGAATTGGTGGTTCAGTGGATAGAGCACTGGGTCTGGGGTCAGTAAGAACAGAGATCAAATATGGCCTCAAACATTGATTTTGCTGTGTGATCTGGAACAACTCACTTAACTTCTGTTTGCCTCAGTTTCCTCAACTATAAAATGGAGATAATAACAGCACCTACCTTGCAAAGTTGTGAGGATCAAATGAGGTATTTACACCAAAAAAATAGCATTGATTACAGTGCCTGGAGTATAGTAGAAACTATATAAATATCTCCCTTCGCAAAATGTTTATATATTTCTCCAGAAATACTCCCTAATTAGAATAATCTCTACTTTTGTCTTCAAAATTCCATGCTCAAAACATACTTATCCCTCCTATAGACCAAATTCTCCAGCCAAATATCTGTTTTGTTTCAACAACTGAAACCTTGTCTCACCTAATACAGAGTTCATGTCAATTCATACGCAACTTTCATACATTCACAAATTCAGCTTTCACAAAACTTTAGTCATCATTTCCTCTTCAGTAGTTAATCTCTTTTCATTGCTTTCTCAATGACATCCAGAATTTCAATTCTCTTTGTATCTTATTCTTTGTTTTAATGGTGGTAATATTATTAAATCAAGTCATAAATTTCAAAGAGAGGAAGGGTAAAGGGACTATTTTGTTTATTTGTATACCTGATAATCAAGATAATTCTGGTATCTGATAAGAGCTTAATAAGTGATTCAGTTACTTATTCTTCCTTTGTGTTACTTGCTGTTTTTTATGGTACCATGGTTATTAGATCTACAAGGATAAATGTGTCCTTCCCCCACTCCACTTTCTTTTGTGATTTAAAGTCCTCTTAATCAAATATTTGTGTGAATTTATATACGTGTATACATAATGCATATACATATAGACGTATATATACATATACACATACATACATATGTATATAGAAAGAGAAATATATGAATGTATATCTTTATGTATGTATGTATGTATAAATGATGATCTATCAAGGTTTTGCTTCAACTGATGATTCTTAAACTCCATCTTCAGGTATAGTTTTCCAGTATATATTTATTTTCTGAAACCTCTATCTCCAGTTGGCAGTTCCTTTAGTCTAACTTCAATGGTAACATATGGCCCAAAATTAAATTCTGATTTTATGTGGGTCATGTTTAATCTTGGAGATGCCTAGGTTTTTTCTCTTTGAAATGCTCTCTCAGCAATGGTTTCCCTCTGCCAACATCATGATTTAACCCACATCTAAGTCATCTTAACATGAGGAAAAAGAAATTGATTCCCATGTAAGCCTAGGCCAAACAAACATCAGATAAAGAGCAAGATTATGTAGCCTTGTAGAAAATGTAAGAACTTGAATAAAACCTATACCAAAAGGAAAAATGTGTTGCTCTTCTCTTTGATAGGTTTGTATTTTTTGTCAATGGATCCATATAAACATATAGTATAATCTTTAAATTATAAAATATTGTAGTTGATAAATAATAAAAAATGATCCTTCTAGGAAGCCATACCTTTCAAGTACTAACACTCTGCATCCATAGAAAGTCAACTCTTTTACCCAGACTCTGAATAGTAAGCCTAACTTACAAGATCATTTAAGTGAAAGTCATGTCTTTGATTTTCCACAGTATGCATCTGCTTATTGTTCTTTGTCAGCTTTGATTCCAAATTGGTAGCAGTTCTCTTCTTTAAGGTGTAGGAGTCTTATTTCCACAACTGCTCCACTGTGACTCCATTCTGACTCTTGTGAATTGCTCAAGTTCTTGGACTTCAAATTTGACCCAGGAAAACCATGATGCTAGGCTACTTCTGCTATTTGATTTTGTGGTTATCTTATGCCTATGCTTCTTTGGAAGTGTAGACTTCTCTCTAGAGAATTAAGTCAAGATGTGTTCAACTAGTTTTTCTCTCAGTTTCACCCTCCAACTATTGTTTAATATCCAGCTTTCTATTCTCATTCTTAAAATCTTCATACAAAAATGTAGTCCAAGCATCTGAACTGGTCATCAATAAAACAATTTTATTCATAGTGTACAATCAATGGGAAAACCCAGTTTAAGTCAAAGAATTTATATTTTATCATGGAAATATCACCAACATCAAAGTCCTCATGAGTGGGTATAATGCCAATCACAGCTACAAACCTGCAGGCTGCTGCTGTGAATAATTTTGATCACAAAATATAATGAACACTATTTACTGAAAATTGGACCTTATTCAAGAAACTAAAGCACTCACAATTCATAACAACGTATTACTAAGGTGACCACATAGCCTTAAACAAGACATATCATTCAGTGCATCCCATAACACTCAGTATGTAACATGACACACAACATATATTAGTGTATTCAGTATGTCTTATACCATTCCCCAAAATACTTGTCTATACCTCTGCTGCTGCTGCTGCCAGGTCTTCCAACACTCAATGCTTATTTTCTTCTTCATACTCAATGTTCCATGCTCATCTTCTTCCTCTGGGTTCACATTCAAGGCTGAAGGGCACCTTAATAATAACAATGGATACCCAGAGTCGCATTTAGGAAATCAAAAACTCTCAGGAGTGAACATGAAGGACATATCCATCTTCCAATTCATATATGGTTTAACTCAGCATCTGATTGGCTGAGACCAGGTCCATAGGCCACATGCTCAGCACCAAAACTCTGCATCTCATTGGCTCAGTGATCAAAGGCATGAGAGGCCATTAACCTCAACCTTAATGTCAAAGGAGATTAATCCTTCAGATGTTTACAATTTAGCCTGACACTGGGAAGCTGAATTTCAAAAGAAAAACAAAAACCCCATCTTGCTTGCAGCTACAGTGAGACAGTGAAGACATTTACATGAAATCTAGGACAAGTCTGAACATGCTTACCATCCCATGCTTAGCTGATTTCCAAAGGGATGTTTCTTGGTACTATTATTTTGATATTTGAATTCTACTTTTTAATGATATTTTTGTCTTAATGCTACACTCAAATCAGGTTGCTGTGTTTGTGCTTTGTTCTGGAGGAGGACCATGGCATCAAGATGATTATGTGACTTGCAGTTGACTTTGATTTGAGTGAGGGAGGGCTGTGCAAGGTCATCAACCTCACTTTCTTCTCCTGAGCCATCTGGATCCGGTGACTTGATATTCATCAAGAAGGCTGGAGATGGCCCAGGATGCAATGTGAGACCCTTATACAAAAAAGGAACCAAACCCATCATTTGAAAAATAGTACTTAAAAAAATAAAATAGTGTTGAAGTGATTTTCCCAGATTTCTAAGCCAATTTATAATTCAATACCAAAATAATACTTCTTCTCAAGATCAAAGCAATGTGGAAACATGTCCAACAAGGAAAAAAAGGTTTTTTGGTGTTTTTTTTTTGCTTTTTTTTTGGGAATGTCATCTAGAATAGTTATCTTTTATAAAGTTTTTCTTAATTACTCAGCTTTATGATTCTTGTGCAGATAGCAGGCTGAATCCTTTTGTATGAAATGAATTTGTCATGCTTGGACAAAATGTAAATTTCAACTACCATAAAGATAGATTCTAGACTTCTAGAAAAATAGCTGTGAGAACTTTCAAGGAGACTTACTTCCTCTTTGTTTTTTTTAAGTAGACCTGTAATTTCATTGATAAAAGAAATTTTCTGGTGAGTAAATACCCTTTAATAATGCAGGTCAACATCTACTCTGCAACTTTGAAATATGGCCAGAGTACTGAAAGATGAAGTAATGTGACCTTAGTCGTATGGTCAAGGACTTTCTGATTCCAAAGCTGACTCATTATCCACTGTGATGTTACTTTTTAGCAAACCATACTTGGGGGTTGAGGGGGCACCTACCAGCAATTCTCACTAGAAAATTTTTAAGAATATGAAGATGGAAAAATCAAAGGAGGACTGTGCCAGAGTGAAAAAGAATGTTATAGATGACAAGGAACAGAAACAAAAACTACAAGAAAATTCTGAAACAGTAGGAATTGCCTTAGAAAAAAGTTAGAAATGTCTGAAGACACAATTAATTTGAAAATAAAATGGATTACTGGAAAAGTGCATTAAAGAAGGAATCAATTTAATTAGCAAAAAAATAAGGAGAAACAAAAAAGTAATAGAAATCTCAGTATCATAAAATGCCATTTGTGTATATAAAATTTTAAGGATCTGTCATTTTATCTACATAGATTTTCCCTCAGATACTTTAATGTGATACTTTTTTTTCTTTGACAAAGGATTGTTGCTATAAAAAATGACCAATCTCACTTTTCTTAGAAATTAATTCTGTTTTTGCTATTATATATCTGAGATATTTTGAGGATTCTAAAACTGAAGTAAAACTTTTCTCCTTGGAGAACAAGGTACTTGAAGCATGTCACCAAGGAACAAAAATTAGAAAATGGATTGAGCAGGTAATCTGAATCAAAGAAGCTTGACTATTTATTGAATTTGGTATTGTCTCTGCTATGGAAATAAAATAGGATTTAAAAAAAATTCATTGGACAGGAAAAAAAAGAAACCTAGCTCTGGAAGACTAGAAGAGTCCTTAGATATTGAAAGAAAAGTAGATGGGGCATCTGATTGGAAGGGAGAGGTGATGTGGTAGAGACAGAATGACATATATGATTTAAGACTCGTGACCACTAGCAAGACTAGGAAGACAGAGTAGATTAGGAAAAGAAGCAAATACGTTTACCTTTCCTGCAGGGCAGAATCACTGTGAAGAATATTAGCAAATGTAAGAAGTGGCAAGCAGGATGCTTTCAGAAAAACCTGTAAAGACTTCATGAACTGATGTAAAGTGAAAGGAGCAGAATCAGAAGAACATTGTACATAGCTACAATAATATTGAAGGATGAAAAACTGTGAATGAGTTAGCTGTTCTCAGCAGTACGATGATGTGAAATAATCTCAAAGGACTCAAGATGAAGCAAAAGAAGTGATACTGTCTGAATGTAGACTGAAGCATGCTATTTTTCATTTTTCTTCTTTTCTTTCATTTTCTTTTAGTTTCTTTCTATATTTCCTTTCTTCCTCGCTCCTCTTGTCTTCCTTCCATTCTTTATTTTTCTTTCTTTTCTTCTTTATTTCTTCCTTCCCGTCTTTCTTTTCTCTTGCACAAAATGACTAATATGGAAGTGTTTTACATGATATGTATATGTATATGTATATGTATATGTATATGTATAATATGTATAATCTTTATCAGATTGCTTACCATCTCAGAGGGAGGGGGTGGTGGTGGAGGAAAAGAAGAGTATAATTTGGACCTCAAAACTTTTTTTAAATGTTATAAAATATCTTAACATGTAATTGGAGGAATATGAAGTACATTAATTAGCATATGTGACAAAGAATATTAGCAAATATAATTCAGATAAACTAGGTGAGGGTAGGGATGATGAGAGATAGAGAAGAGAGAGAGAGAGAGAGAGAGAGAGAGAGAGAGAGAGAGAGAGAGAGAGAGAGAGAGAGAGAGAGAGAGAAGGAGAGAGAGAAATGCATAAACAGATGGGGGAAAAAAGAACATACTTTCAGGATCCTACAGCCATAGAGCCTTTGAACAGAAGGGATACACTGTAAGTTCACCAAAAGATAATGAACTTTCAGAATATAAGAATAGTCTTTCAGAGTCACATTGGGATGCATCTTCACACTGATTTGAACCTATTTTGCAAGGTTCAGTGAGACTGCAGCATAGACTGGGAATATAAGGGATGGATTTCCAAAGAAAAGGCTAAGGAGAGGGTTCTATGAGGAATTGAACCTTGAAAGGAAGTTAGTGAAGTAACTCTAAGATGGTCTAAAATCTAAACAGTTTGATCTAACATCTGCTATCACACCGTAAACAAGATTGAGATGAAGAAAAAATAACTGTGTCAAATTCCACCATATATTATGCCAGATAAACCAGCATTTAGCTAGGATAAGAAATGTTTGCTCTACAAACATATCCATTTATATTTTTTCTATTTTTTTCTAATTTCTTATTTCTTAGCAACATTCATTTAGAAAATTTTGAGAAACATCTCAGCTAAACTACAAGAAAATTTATTTTCATCCATTTTCAGTATTGTTAGGAAAACAGGCTGTGTGTCCAGTGACCATATATAGTGCACAGAGTGGCCATTCCAGATTGGAAGCTTAGGAAATTCCAGAAAACATTATCCCTGTTCTCAAGAAATTCATAGGTGATTTTTTTTTCACTTAAAAAAATATGTTTATTTATGTTTAGTTTTCATCAGACACTTCCACAAGATTTTGAGTTCCAAATTTTCTCCCCATCTCACCTCTATGACCATCCAAAGACAGCCTACACACTGATTACCATTTCCCCCAATCTGCCCTGTCTTTTATCACACCCTTCCGTTTTCTTATTCCCATTCCCTATATTTTCTTGTAGGGCAAGACAGGTTTCTATACTTCATTACTTTCATGTCTTGTTGCTCAGCTGCATATAAAAACACTTTTTAACATTCATTTTTAAAACTTTGAGTTCCAACTTCTCTCCCTTCCTCCTTGCAATTCAATACAGGTTATACATGTGTAATTATGCAAAAACTTTGATAAGTCATATTGTAAAAGACTAACTATATTTCCTTCCATCGTATCCAGCCCCTATTTATTCTATTTGCTGTTTTGACATTATCCCTCCTCAAAAGTGTTTACTTCTAATTACTCCTTCCTCTCATTTGCCCTCCCTTCTATTATTTGCCTCACTCAGTCTTATCACCTCCCCCCCCAGTTTCCTGTAGTGAAAGATAGATTTCCATACCAAATAGAGTGAGCGTGTTATTCTCTCCTTAAGTCAAATATGATAAGAGTAAGATTCATTCTTTCCAACTCACCTCCCTGCTCTTCCCCTCCAGTGAAAAAGTTTTTTCTTGTTTTTTTTTTTTTTTTTTTTTATGGGAGATAATTTACCCCATTCTATTTCTCCCTTTCTCCTCCCAATATATTCCTCTTTCACCCTTTAATTTTATTTTTTTAGATAACATCCCTACCTATTCAACTCATCTTGTGCCCTCTGTCTATATGTATATAATGCCTCCAACTACCCTAATACTGAGAAAAGTCTCAAGAGTTACAAACATGATCTTCCCATGTAAGAATGTAAACAGTTCAACTTTAGTAAGTCCCTTATGATTTCTCTTTCTTGTTTACCTTTACAGGTTTCTCTTTATTCTTGTGTTTGAAAGGCAAATTTTCTATTCTGTTCTGGTCATTTCCACAAGAATGCTTGAAAGTTCTCTATTTCAGGAGATTGATGAATTGGGCATGTAGTTGAAAAAAGCTACAAAAATAAAAAATTGAAGTCCCCAAGTAAATACCAAATTATAAATATTGAAAATGAAAGGAGAAATTAATAAAATTGAAATTAAGAAAAGTATTGAACAAATATCTAAAACTGAAAGGGATTTATGAAAAAAATACAATTGATAGAACTTTTGTCAATTTGATTTAAAAAAAAGAAAGAAGAAAACCAAATTACCAATATAAAAAATGAAAAGGTTGAACTCACCTCCAACAAGGAGTAAATCAAAACAATAATTAGAAATTAATTTGCCCAACTGCATGCCCACAAATTTGACAATCTAAGTGAGATGGAAGAATATATAAAAAATATAAATTGCCCAGATTAAAAGAAGAGGATGTTGAATACTTAGATAACCCAATTTCGGAAAAAGAAATTGAACAAGCCATTAACGAAATCCCAAGGAAAAAATTTCCAAGTCTACATGAATTTACAAATTAATTCTATCAATAAATTTAAAAAAAAAACAGTTAATTCCAATACTTCATAGACTATTTGGGAAAACTGATGAAGAAGGAATACTACTAAATTCTTTTTATAATACAAATATGTTTCTCATACATAAACCAGAAACAGCCAAAGCAGAGAAAGAACATTATAGACCAACTTCTCTAATGAATATAGATGCAAAAACTTTAAATAACATATTAGCAAAAAGAATGAAGCAACTTGTCATGAGAATAATACATTAAAATCAGGTAGGTTTTGTACCAGGAACGCAGGGCTGGTTCAATATTATGAAAACTATCAACATTATTGAGCATATCAACAACAAGACTAACAGAAACAATATGATTATCTCAACAGATGAAGAAAAAGCTTTTGAGAAAATACAACGCCCATTACTATTGAAAAAACTGCAGAATTATGGAAGCCATTTGCAAAACTACACAGATATGACCTATATTGAATTGCCTGCCTTCCCAAAGGGAATGGGCAGGGAAGGAAGGATGGGGAGAAGTTGGAACTCAAAGTTTTAGGAACAACTGTTGAGTATTGTTCTTGCAACTAGGAAATAGAAATACAGATAAAGGGATATAGAAAGTTATCTTGCCCTACCGGACAAAAGAGAAGATGGGGATAAGGGAAGGGAGGGATATCAGAAGAGAGGGCAGATTGGTGACAGGGGCAATTAGAATGCTAGGTGTTTCGGGGTTGAGGAGGGGAGAAATTGGGAGAAAATTTGGAACCCAAAATTTTGTGGAAATGAATGTTGAAAAGTTAAATAAATAAATTTAAAAAAACAAAACAAAACTGCAGAGCACAGGAATAAATGGAACTTTCCATAAAATAGTAAGCAGTATCTACCTAAAACTTTCAGCAAGCATTATATACAATAGGTATAATCTAGATAAATTTCCAATAAGAGCAAGGGTGAAACAAGAGTGTCCATTATCATGTTGTTCAATACAGTACTAGAAATGTTAGTTTTATCAATAAGAGAAGAAAAAGAAATTGAAGGAAGAAGAATAGGCAAAGAACAACCTAAGTTATCACTCTTTGCAGATGATAATGATGATATACTTAAAGAATCCTAGAGAATCAAGAAAAAAAAATCACTTAAAATAATAAAAAAAAACTTTGACAAAGCTGCTGGTTACAATATAAACCCACTCAAATCTTCTGCATTTCTAGATATTGCTAACAAAGCTCAACAACTAGAGATAGAAAGAGAAATCCTATTTAAAGCTACGGTAGATGCTATAAAATATCTGAGAGTCTACCTGCCAAAAAAAAACACCTCAGGACTATATGTACATAATTACAAAACATTTTGTGCACAACAGATATACATAAGTGAAAAAATATCATATGTTTGTGGGCTGACCAAGTTAATATAACAAAAATGACAATTCTTCATAAATTACTTTACTTTTTCAATGCCATACCAATCAAATTATGAGAAAAAAATATTTTTCTCGAGGTGGAAAAATATTATCAAAATTTATCTGAAAGAACAAAATGTCCAAAATATCAAAAGAATTAATGTAAAGAAATGCTAGGGAAGGTGGCCTAGTTCTACCAGATCTCCAATGTTATTATAAAGCAGCAATCATCAAAATCACTTGATGCTGGCTAAGAAATAGAAGGGTAGACCAGTGGAATAGGTTAGGTATTCAAAACATAGTAGATAATGAATATAGCAATCTACTCTTTGATAAATACAAGGACCACAGCTTCTAGGCTAAAAACTCACTGTTTGAGAAAAAACTGCTGGGAAACTGGATGAGAGTGTGGAGGAAACTAGGCATAGACCAATGCCTGACATTGTCTGCAAGAATAAAGTCCAAATACATATATGATCTAGGTATAAAAACTGATACCATAAACAAATTAGGAGAGCATGGAATATTGTATTTGTTGGATTTATGGATAAGGGAGAAATATATGACCAAACAACATGTAGAGAACATTATGAAGTGAAAAATGGATAATTTTTATTACATTAAATTGAAAAGTTTTTGCAGAAACAAACCCAATGCAACCTAGATTAGGGGGGAAGCAGAAAACTGGGAAAGCATTTTTTCAACTAGTGTCTGTGATATAAGCCTCATTTCTAAAATATATAGAGACCTGAGCCAAATGTACAAGAATACAGGTCATTCTATAATTGATAAATGGTTAAATGATAGGAACAGGAAGTTTTCAGAGGAAGAAATTAACAGTGTCGATAGACATATGAAAAAATGCTCTATATCACAATTGATGAAAGATATGTAAATCAAAACAACTCTGAGATACCACCTCAAACCTATCAAGTTGGTTAACATGTCAAAACAGGAAGTTGGTAAATGTTGGAGAAGATGTGGGAGATTTGGAACACTATTTCATTGTTGGTAGAGCTGTGAGTTGATTCACCCATTCTGGAGAGCAATTTGGAACTATGCCCAAAGGGCTACAAAAATGTGCATACCCTTTGATTCAGAAATATCACTTCTAAGACTATATCACAAAGAAATCATAAAAATGGGAAAGGGTGCCATGTGTATCAAAATATTTATAGCAGATCACATTGTGGTGGTCAAGAATTGGAAACTGAGGGGACGCTCATCAACTGCGAAATGACTGAACAAATTTTTGCATATAAAAGTAATGGAATAATATTGTGCTATAAGAAATGATGAACAGGAAGATTTTAGAAAGACCTAGAAGGATTTATATGAACTGAGTGAAAGGAACAGAACCATGAGATCATTGCACACAATGACAACCACAGTGTGCAAGGAATTTTTCTGGTAGACTTAGCCCTTCAAAATAATGCAAGGACCTAAAAAATTCCTAAATGACTCTTGAAGCAAAATCCTATCCACATCCAGAAAAAGAACTATGGAATTGGAAAGCAGAATGAAGCAGAATATTTTCTCTGATGTTATGTTAATTTTCTTTGTTTTTTTTCTCATGGTTTCTCCATTCATTTTCATTCTGCCAAGAAACATGACTAATGCAAAAATGTATTTAATAAGAATACATGTGTAGAACCCATAAAAGATTGCATGCCACCTCAGGGAGGGACTGGGGAGGAAGGAGAAGAAAATCTAAGACTCATGAAAGCTATTGTAGAAAACATAAAACACATTTTTATTAAAAAGAAAAAAAAAGTCCTCTATTTCATTGAATGACCATTTTTCCCCCTGAAGTATTGTACTCAGTTTTGCTCAGCAGGTGATTCTTGGTTTTAATCCTAGATTTTTGATGTCTGGAATATCATATTCTGAGCCCTGTGATCCTTTAATGTAGAAGCTGCTGGATCTTGTGTTATCCTGACTGAATTTCCACAATACTGGAATTGTTTATTTCTGGCTGCTTGCAATATTTTCTTCTTGGCCTGGGAGTACTGGAATTTGGGTAAAATATTCCTAGGAGCTTTCCTTTTCAGATATCTTTTAGGAGGTGATCGGTGGATTCTTTCACTAATTATTTTACCCTCTGGTTCTACAATATAAGGGAAGTTTTCCTTGATAATTTTGTGAAAGATGAGATCTACGCTTTTTATTTAATCATGGCTTTCAGATAGTCCAAGGATATTTTAAATTGTCACTCCTGGATCTATTTTCCAGGTCAGTTGCTTTTCCAATTAGATATTCACATTATCTACTAGTTTTTCATTTATTTGGCTTTGTCTTATAATTTCTTGATTTTTCATAAAGTGATTATGAACTATCTGCCATATTCTAATCTTTAAGGAATTATTTTCTTCAGTGAGCTTTTGGACCTCCTTTTCCATCCAACCAATTCTACTTTTTAGGACATTCTTTTCCTCATTGGCTTTTTGGATCTCTTTTGCCATTTGAGTTAGTCTATTTTTGAAAGTGTTACTTTCTTCAAAATTTTGGGAGTCTCCTTTAGCAAGCAGTTGACTCGATTTTCATGATATTCTTGCATTACTCTCATATCTCTTTCCAAGTTTTGCTCTACTTCTCTCATTTGATTTCCAAAATCCTTTTTGATTTCTTCTGTGGCCTGAGATCAATTCACATTTTTCTAGGAGGCTTTGGATGCAGAAGCTTTGACTTTGTTATCTTCTGTTTCTATACTTTGGTCTTCCTTGTCATCAAAGGAAGATTCTACATTCTCATTCTTTTTCCAGTTTTTGCTCCTTTTCCAAGATATTTACTTGACTTTTGAGCTCTTTGTCAAAGTAGTTCTCAGATTCTGGTGGGGTGGAGTGTGTACTACCAGTCTCTTAATCCCCCAATAATCTGAGAGCCTAGAGCTCCAGAAGCAGTCACTGCCCCTGCCCCTACTGCTGGTGCTGCCATGGGCTCCTCTTACATGGGCTTCCCCCACCCCTTTCACAGCCCTGGGACAGGGGCCTGAACACTCTCCTCTCTCACACAGGTCCCACTGGCTTTTACCACCAACTTTGTCCTCAGCATTTTGAAGTCTGAAATCTGCCACTGGTGCCCCAAATTCAGTCCCACACCAAGGCCTACTCAGGTTCCATCTGTGCCTCTATGACCCATGCTGCACTGTGCTCTGCTCCCAACATGTTCCAATAGACACTACCTAGGGACCTTTCAGGTAGTCTTAGACTGGGAATTTGCTTCATTCCATCATTCTGTAGGTTCTGCAGCACCAGAATTTATTTATTTTTGACAGGTATTTAGCTGGGTTTGTGGAGAGAGCACTATCAAGTCTGTGCTGCTCCTCCACCATTTTGGTTCCCCCACCCCTCGAATTCATAGTTTAATGAGGAAAAACAACAAAAATAATCATATTAATTAAAGCACACAGGGAAAATTGGAGATAATCAGAAGAGGGAAGGCATTTCTGTTGAGGGAACCAGAAAGTTTCTGTTTATAGAAGTTATGATTTTATCTGAAATTTGAAAGAAGCCTTAGAGTCCCTGAGGCAGAGATAAAGAGGGAGAGAATTTAAGGTATTGGCGACAGCCAATGAAAGTGCATGGATTTAGAAGAAAGTTTATCTTGTTCAAGAGACAGCAAAGATATTAGTGCCATTGTATCATGATATATGTGTAGGGAAATAAGATATAAGAAGAGTGATAAAGTAGGAAAGGGTAAGCTCATGAAGGCCTTTGAACACCTAACAGAGGATTTTGTATTTGATCCTGGACATATAAAGGAGCCAATTGAGTATGCTGAAAAGGGATAATATAGTTAAGCGTATGCTTCAGGAAGATTAATGTTACAGTTGAAGGAGGATAGATTGGAGTTTGACAGAATTAAAATAGGAAAACCAATCAGTAGACCATTCCAATGTCACAATTGTGAGTTAATGAGAGCCTGCATCAGGGTGTTGTCAAGGCCATAGGAGAGAAAGGGGTGCATACAGGACGTGCAATGAAGATAAAAATTGATAAGACTTGGCAACACATTGGATGTATTCGTGAGTGGGGGGTAGATGACAGCAAAAATTCAAGAAAAATAGTGGGTTATAAGTCCATGTTGCTGCGAAAATGGTAATGCTCTCATCAATAATAGGGAAGTTTGGATGGTGGGAATATTTGGGGTTAAAAAACGACTTCAATTTCAGATATATTGACTTTATGATGTCTAAGGGACATCTGGTTCAAGATGTTCCATAGGGTATTTGGAGATGTGAAACTGAAGGTTAGGAAAGAGATTAAGACTACCTAAGTAGATTTAAGAATCATCATCATAGAGATAATTGAATCCATGGGAGCCAAGGAAATCCAGAAGCAAATATTGTGCAGGGAGAAGAGATAAAGGTTCCAAGATAGAATGTTAATGGATGCTGCCCCCTGCTCCATTAGAAAACATCTCCTACCCCACTTTCACCCAGTTAGGGGCAGAGAAAGACTCTTGCTAGTTCTTAGAAACTTCTAGCTTAGTATTCTTTCCAATATATCACATTATCTCTCACACATAATCACAATCACCAGATATCCTCTCTCCCCAGTAAAGTTATAGATAACTGAGGTTGGATCTAGACAACTGCTAAAACAAAACAGATGACTGTAATACACATATAATGTAAACAACATTTATATAAAATGCTTAAATTTGTCACATTAATGTATCTTTTCTCTAGTTCAACGTATGGTAATAGACAGAACCACAGTCAATGTTTTACATAGAAAGGTTGGGAGACAAATTAGAGAATAATGAGGATGATAAAAAAAAATACATAATCTGGAAATAATCTTGTAATGTTACCTTTTTAATTAGCAAGGTTATTGGAGGGATTATCTAGAAAGCTATTTGAAGTCCCCATTGCTGGAGAATCACAGTTATCTTAGAGAATAAAGACTAATTTGGTTTCATTGTGGTGTTCACATAAACCACTTTAGGTTAACCCAGTGTTTTCATCAAGAGGGGGAAAGTTGTGTCATATTCTTCCAAGATATTTTTTTAAGAAATTTTTTTTTTATAAAAAGCAAATATTATATTGCTCTAAATGTTGAATTGTATTGCAGGTAGCAAACTATTTGAGCTACCTGCAGAGGAGAGATAAAGTGGTTCATTGCCCATCCATTTGCTACATAGTTTAGGTTAATCTGCATGATGTGTGGAATACATATTAATTCACATAGCCCAGATATGGAGCCAATTGGAGCAAATCTATCTGAATCCTCCTTTATGCCAAGATGTTTTTGTCAAAATTGTTGTGGGACTAATTGCTAATACTGATTTGTTTTCTGCATATGTAATAATCAATAGAATCATTTAATGCCTAGTCAGCTTTCTGAGATTATCTTATAACAAATGAACTAGTGACTGTTTTCTTGGACAAAAAATATTCAATTGTGTGTACTAGAACAAAAATTATTACTCTCCCAGATGGTGAGATTCTAGAAAGTATGTAAATTGTAGAAGGTTGAAGATTCATAAGTCTGTTGACATTCCAGTGCTCTCTTTAAATGCATATTAGTATAGCGAATGAGAGCCATTCTGCTCATAACTGAAGAGACATTTACTTTCTAAATCCTGTACTTTTACATATTTTAAAGACATTGTGAAATTATGCCAGATGGGCTTTTTCATTTGCTCTGATGATTACACATGGCATTTGATGGGTTGACAAGTAGCTTGTGGCATGGAACACAAATACAGCTTAAATTAACAACAAGCAAATTGGATGCCAAATACCTTTTAGAAATCAATGCTAGCCCCAAGTCATTGGAGTAAACAGACTGCCAAATCTTTGTCAAACTCTGGCCAATTACCAGGATGCATTTTGGATCAAATAGTTAGAAAAACTTGTTTAATGAATCAATGCCATTTGCAACACTGAATATTAAGATTTCTTAAGCCAATGTATGTATATCCCACACAAATTAAACTAGTAGTAAATGAAATTGCTTCCCATTGACTGAGTCATATAAATGTAAAACAAAGGGAAAACATCCCATAGATTCAAGTTGTAACTAATAGCAACTTCACAGAAACTCGTTCTTAAAACTTGCACATATGCAAAAACTTGAATGATGAACCTTTGTAGGGTTCAGGACAAAAATAACACAACTGACAAATCCAAATGTGAAAAGAGAAGTTAGTTTCCCAACATGACACGGTAGTTAATTTGAAAAAGCAAATTTAAGTCAATCTTGAAACTTCAAATTTTGCTCATTTATTTTAAAAGAACCATACAAATATCCTAAAGTTATTTTTTTCTAAACTACATAAGGAGGTTGAATTATAGTTCCATTTAAATCTAAATTTATTATTTTATTAGCATCATCGCCTCATGTCGATGATCCCTAGCTAAATAAATTAAGAAAATGTACTTAAAATAATGCAATATTCCTATACAACACAATTTACAAATATGATACTTTTTATTAATAACTGAAAAGCAGAACCAAAGTATATTCATAAAATCTCAGTTGGCAGAAATTTCAGTATCCATCTAGTCTCATTGAGAGCTGAACAAAAAAAACCCAATTCCTTCTGCAACATCCTCAGCAAACGGGAGTTTCCCCTCTGCTTGAAGAATTCTTTTGACTCGTTCCACTTTGGATTAATTTTAATTAGGAAGATTTTCCTTATGCCAAGCTGAAATCATTCCCTGCTATTTTTATATCATTTTGCTCTCTGGTATGGAGCAAAATAAGTTTAATCACTCCCACATAACAGCCCCAAGACTTCAAATATTTGAATATAGCTTATCATTTCCCATTTCAAGGCTTTATCTTCTCTAGGCTAAATATACTCAATTCTATTAGTCAGACATAGTATTCGTATTCCATTCTTCTTATCATCATGGTTTCCTTTTTCTGGGTACATAACTCCACTTTGCTTAAGTCTTCTCAAAAAGATATTATCCATAATTTAAAATAGTAATATAGATGTGACCTGACCAGGGCAGAATAGAATGAAACCATTATTTCCCTTTATCTGGGCACTGTGCCTCTTAGCATTACCTTTTTTTTGTTTTTGGATGACATGATGTTATTACATCAAATTAAGTTGTAATCTTTTAAAATTCTGATATGATTGCTTGAAGAAGCTGTGTTGTTGTATATACCCTTTGATCCAGCAATACCACTTCTAGGTCTTTATACCAAAAGGATCATAAAAAATATGGAAAGGACCCACATGTACAAATATATATATGTGTGTGTGTGTGTGTGTGTGTGTGTGTGTGTGTCTGTGTCTGTGTGTCTGTATGTGTCTGTGTGTACATATATATACATATATATGTGTGTGTATATACATATATATATATATATATATATCAGCTGTTTTGTGGTAGCATAGAATTGGAAATTGAAGGGACACCTTTCAATTGGGGAGTGGTTGAACAAATTGTGGTGTGTGAATGTAATGGAATACAACTGTTCCATAAGAAATGATGAGTAGGAAGATTTCAAAAAAATACTTGTAAAGATATGCAGGAACTGATGCTGATAGTGAGTGAGCAAAAGCAGGAGAACATTATACTCAGTAGCAGTAATATTGTGTGATGATCAAATTTGTTAAAATTAGCTCTTCTCTGAAATGCAGTAAGCTAAGACAGTTCCAAAAGAGTCATGATGAAAAGTATACACAACCAGAGGAAGAACTATGGAGGCTGAATGCATATCTAAGCATACCTTTTTCTCCTTTTTTTCTCGTGGTTTTCCCCTTTGGTTCTGATTCTTCTTTACAGTATGACTAATGTAAAAATATGTCTAATATGATTGTACAGGTCCATTTCAAGTTACATCCTGTCTTGGGGGGAAGGTGAGAGAGAAATATTAGAACTCAAAATCTTGTAAAAGTGAATGTTGAAAACTAAAAAGAAATTAATTTTAAAAATTTAAAAATTTACATTTTTTTAAAAAAAGAAAAGCTGCTGTGTAGGTATACCTCTCCCTCCATTTGAAATTTTGTGTATGGAATTCAAAGGCAGAGTTTAACATTTTTTCCCTCCGAAATTTTATCTTACTTTATTGTTATACCTAGTATTCTACCCTATAGTATTTTGTTTTGCTTTGGATGCCATCATTCAACATGTTTATTTATCCCTCCAAAATTAATGCTGTTCTAAAAGTCAACAAATACCATACATACCTTTATCCAAGTCACTAGACTATAAAAAGTGAAAGTTAATAAAGATTAGTCCTTGATACATTCCCTTAGAGACCTGTTTCCAAACTGACCTTGACTCAGTAGTGCTTACTCCTTGGATCTGGCTCTCTAACTAGTTCCAAATACATCTAAATGTACTATCATTTAGATCATCTCTTTCTCTTTTTATAGATAAATTTTCTTTATAATGAAATTAGTAAATATCGGGCTGCCTTATGAAGCTCCTTTTTTCTCTCCTCTGTTTATTTTTTAATGATCACTTGTGGCTTTTTTTAATCGTCACTCTGGCTAAATGTCCTTAACTTTTCCTTTCCTCAAAAGACAAAAAGTAAAGGCCCTCTGTTAGCACA
Source organism: Notamacropus eugenii (assembly GCF_028372415.1). NCBI lineage: Eukaryota > Metazoa > Chordata > Mammalia > Diprotodontia > Macropodidae > Notamacropus > Notamacropus eugenii. The sequence goes on along the minus strand of NC_092877.1, from coordinate 99,515,998 downwards.
AATAAGTACAGACATGCAAAATCAATTCATACAATGGTTGTTTAAAATGGATGTCTCATTTGCACAGTGAATTCATCACTTCTCTGCCAAAAGGTGGGAAGCACAGTATTGATTATAGATCTTAAATCCCTCACAGTTACTATTTTTGAAGCAACATTTTAGTCCTATAAGCTGTTACTCCTAGCTCTGCTCATTTCACTTTACATAAGTTTGTCCAATTCAATTCACAACTAAGTTGTTTTTTTCCTGAATCCTTTCATCATTTCGTTTATTGTTATTTTGTTAAATTTTATTTTATTTTTAGTTCTGAATTCTCTCCTATCCTCATTGACAAGGCAAGAATAAAACTTCTATATACATACATATATGTGTATATATACATATATATACATATATAAATATCATGCAAGATAAATTCCCACAATATCCATGTCCAAAAAACAAACAAATATTCTTCAATTGGCACTCTGCATCCACCTGTTCTCTGTCTGGAGGCAGATGGCATGTTCCAGCATGAGTCCCTTGGAATTATGATTGGTCATTCTATTGATCAGAGATAGGAAATCTTTCAAAGCTAATTATCTTCATAATTGCTGGTATTATAAAAATTATTCTTCTGGTTCTGCTCACTTCACTTCATGTCAATCCAAACGAATTTTCCCAAGTTTTCTAAAATCATCCTTTCCATCATTTCTGTCAGTCCCGTAGCATTTTATCATATTCAAATGCTGTCTCTTTCCTTTTGATACAGAAAATGGCATCAGAAAAAAAACTCAAATGATTTTCCTGATTTACCAGACAGGATACTCTGTCACAAATGGAAGTCATGCTAACTTTTAATGATCATTGTTGCATGTCTGAGTGGTCATTATTGTGCCCTAAAATTTAATCAGGATTCCAAATCAAGCAGACTTTGAAATGTGTACTAACTGCCATCTTTCCTGTTTTTGAGAAAACGGAAAAAATGCACTAGGGAAAAAAAAAACACGTTTGTCTCATATAAATATTTCTTTATTCATCATTCCAATTGTTATATATTCATTCATTATCTGGTATTATTATTAGTATTTTTCACATTTTATGGTAATAGTTTAAAGTGTATTAATTGCTAATTTCTGTTATTATTGCACATTGTGGTTTCCCAAAATTTTACTCCTACAAGCTTTGTGAAGTACATGTTGAAAATAATATTGCCCTTCCTTTTTATATAGGAAAATCATCAGATCAGATCACAGCTGAACTATTGTATTTAGTTCCACAGTTTTTATGAAGGACATTGATATACCAGAACACATCCAACATAAAGAGATCTGAATTTTCAAGAGACTGAAAAATATGGCACATAATGATAAATGGAAGCAATTAAGAAATTTAGTCTAGAAGAGAGAAGGCTTAGATGAAGGGGTCAATGACAGCTGTCTTTGAAAGACTGTAATGCTTTAGAGGGATCAGAGCTGTTGCACTTGGCCTTAGAGAGTCCATAGATAATCATTTATTATGTGCTTATTATGTGTCAGGTTCTGACTGTGCTAAGTATTGGTCATACAAATATAAACAAAATTTCTCCTGCCCTAGAGAAGCTTACATCTAACTTAAAAGACAGCCCATCAAAGTCAAAAAATTGTATCAAAAGAGTAGAATTTTTATGTGAACTTCCTGAAAAGAAGAAAATATATTATTAAAGCAATCCAGGAGTTGAATGGCATGTCTAGAAATGTAGTAAAGTTTTTAATGCAGAAATTAGTTTATTATTCTGGGAAGCTAAAGACAGAATATCTGTTCAAGTACAAGCCAGAACAAATGACCTTTCTAGCTCTTGCTTTTAAAAATGAGAACACTTGGGCTCAGCAAAGTCACAGTAAATGACAAGGCCAGGATTAAAACCCTAAACTAAATCCAAATTCAGTATTCTTTTCATAGTTTTAGTCATGTCTGACTCTTTGTGACCCCATTTGAACTTGTCTTGGCAAAGATCCTGGAGTAGTTTTCCATTTCCTTCTCCAGCTCATTTTATAGATGAGGAAACTGAGGAAAACAGAGTTAAGTGACTTCCCAGAGTCACACAATTAGTAAGTGTCTGAGGTCAGATAGAAATTTAGGAAGATTTAGGCCCTCTACTTTATCCTGTGTGCCACCTAGATACCCATGATAAAATTTAATTCTCTTTTTAAAACGAAGATGAGGAAAACTGGTTTCAGGAAGGTTACCCAAGGTCTTCTTTAATGAGTAGAACATCCTGGATTTAAAGAAATGTCTTCTGATTCTAGGATCATTGCTATTTTTAGTGACACACACACACGTGTGTGTGTATTTGTATGTACATATAGATATACATATGCATGAATATATGTATATCTATGTAGATATATCTATCTCTATCTATAACTATCTATGTGTGTGTACAGACATACACACACACAGGTGAAATGAAGTAAATTACAAATTTAAGCGATGTGGAGATCAAGGTTCTAATAAATGAGGACAATTGTTCTTTTCCTGACATGAATTTTAGTTCAGATGCAGATCGTATCTCTATAATTGTGCAAAGTTTCATGTAAGAGTTATGATTTTGATTCATTTGATTCAGTTTTTAATTATTCAATTGTTTCATTGAGCACAGCAATAGGGTGGAAATCCTGTATGCACAGATGGACATTTCCTTTGTGGTTAGCAGATTGTGCAGACTAGTGAATCATCAATTTTATACTAGATATTTTCATCAGATGTAGAGTTGACCAAATTAGTTTTGCTCTCTGTGTTGGGCTGGTACAGGTGTATCAAGCAGAGATTTAAGATTTGCTTATAAAACATATGGTTGATATTGTTTTTTGTGACTGTCTTTCTTTAATCAATGACCACCACACAGAGAATGAGCTACAAGGTCCAATATTTTTTTTTCCTTTCATACTCTTCAACTTCGTTGTGAGAAAAATAAAATAACTGCATGTACTAAAATTTTCTGGTTTCAGTGGTAAGTCTTTAGGCTAGATATATTTTTAAAATATCCTGGAGATTACTTTGTGTTGCTTCCCATCTTTTGGGGAAATAGAGAGGAATTAATTTTGACACTAAGGCAAGTATTTCCCAACACATATCCTCCAGTGGAGCAATTAGCTGGCTGTGCAGAATGCACTGCAGGTAAGATGTAGCTCTTAAGAGACATTTGTCAGGATGATCGTGATAAACACCCTCACACTTTCCTTGACTGTTCTTGGTGGGGACTAAATCTGACAATGAATATCTGTGGAAAAGGTGTGGGACAGATTTGCTCAATCTGAGATGAATTTAGAAACACCCTTTCTATAAGGCACAGAATTGCTAGCTCAGTAGAAAGTTCCTGAGGTTTATCTAATCTACAAAACTAATTTTAAAAAAAATGTCTCGAAAGCAAATTAAGTAGGCATTTAAAAAAAAAACAGAGCCAATTTGTGATGCTCATACTAAGATTTCCTATCTAAATACAATTGAAAAGACAAGAATGATTTTCATGGATTGTGCATTTCACTTGTCTAAATGATTAAATTCACCAAGCTTTGTCCCAGAAAACACCCCCCCCCCCTTTCCTTCTTTACTGAGGTAAAGGAACTTCCTTCCTTCCTTCCTTATTTCCTTCCTCCCTCCCTCCCTCCCTCCATCCTTCCCTCCATTTTCCTTCTCAGCAGCGTAGGTTACCAGATGATAGGTAATTGGATGGATGTTTGGATGGAGAGTAATGATGACAACTTACTACTTGAAACCAATGATGGTGTTACTTCATACTTAAAAAGACTGGTTATTTCAATGATGTGGGTAGTCATCCTTCCATTGGGAACCCTAATCATTCCGCACTATCACATTAAATAATCAAAATGTTGTTATGGTCAAGCTTGCTTCCAAAGAAGCAATATAAGAAGACACCTCTCTCCCTATTCAGAAGAGATAGTAGACCATGTCTGTGGAGCACTATACTTATTGCTTGACTTGGTTGAAATGTTGGATAATTTTTTGAGTTTTTTTCTCTTTTTAGATTTTTTTAAGGGATTTCTCTCTGTGGAAGTGGAGGAAAAGAATGCATTAGGAAATTAAAGTGATAAAAAGAACAAGCTAACCATAAATATCACTTTAGGAGTTTCTTTTTAATTCAATGAGGATGTATTTGGAACATTTTTATGCACAAGATATTATGTTAGGTGCTGGGGAGATACAGATAACATGAAAAAAGAAATCACTGCCCACAAGAGACTTACCTTCTTTTGAGTTTGTTATTGAATTATTTCTGTTGTATTTGACTCTTTGTGAGCACATTTGGGGTTTTCTTGAGAAGGATAGTACAGTGCCTTGGCATTTCCTTCTCCAGTTCATTTTGCAGATGAGAAATGGAGGCAAACAAGGTTAAGTGACTTGTTCAGGGTCACACAGCTAGTAAATATCTGAGGCTCAATCTGAACTCATGAAGGTGAGTCTTCCTCACTCGAGGGACAATACTCTATCTCATTACACCACTTAGCTTTCACTATTTGAGGGACAGCTTACTGAATAGGGGAAATTGAGAGATGTATTAAAATTGAAGACAATGGAAAAATAAAAGATATTAATAAATGTCAAATTTAAGAAGTTTCTATTTATTAGAATTTTTCCCCACAAAATAAAATAGTTACATTCATAGGATGATAGATTTAGAGTTAAAAGGTACTTCAAAGACCATCTAGTATAACCCTGTCTTTTGAGATTAGCAAACCAAGGTCCAGAGAAATGACATCTAAAACTCCATGAAAAATAAATGACAGCAGCAAGATTTAAACCCAGCTCTTCTAATTCAAAATCCAAAATCTGTTCCACAAATGAAGGTGTCCCTGTGTTATATTCTCTCAAAGATTTCAAGATTTCAAAGGTGATCATCATTTCAAATTAATTTGATCAGGCACTGTACAGTGTTTTAGAATTGCTGAAATGTTTTCATTAATAGTTAAACATGTTATAATGAAATGTATTCTGACTATGGAATCAGGGAAGATCTCAGGCTGTTTCACTCTTCCTATCCCAACTATTTATATGAACAGGAGCATACCATTTGAACCTGTTAACTTCAGTTTACTTCTCTGTAAAATGGGAAAATAATAGCTTTAGTACGTCTTTCACAAGGGTATTGTGGGAAGTCAATGCGAAAATGTAAATTGCTTTGTAAACTTTAAAGTGTGATGCAATTACTGCTATCATTAATTGTTGTCATTGTTGTAGTTATAGTAATAGAAGATCTGAGTTATGTTCCCCTTTAGTGGGACAAAATGAGGTTGACCATCGGCCTCGGGGCTCTATCCTGGCACATTGTCCCTGAAGTTGCTTAGAAGGTCAGAACATAATTTCATCCTTGATTGACAGTTCCATCTCTGCCTTTCTTTGGGAAATATGGAATCAGTAATCATATCATTGAAAGGCAATAGTGTCTCTGTTCCCACAGTTGAGTGAAAGGCTTTATTTTGAATTATTTTTCTATCTTATTCAGTTGTAAATCCCTCTAACTAAGAAAGAAGAGCTTTTGAGAGACTCAAATCCTCAGTATCATTACAAGCCAAGATATTGATGTATAGTCCAAGTGAGCAAGGCTTGGCTCAATTTATTCAGCCCAAGATGCATTTACATAGTGACTGAATAAGAGTGATAAGGGCACAAATCTAATGTAGAGAAGATCAATTAAAAACTCACTGGGGAAACATGCTCCCCCAAAAGCTAGTGGGAAAGAAATGGATGCTATTGAATTTTATTGCCATGGTATTGAAGCCCTGGTATTTAAAATTGAGCATTAGTCAAGGAAAAGTGAGGGGGAAATGAGAAATGCCTTTTATGCAATAGTCTTTTTATATCATCTTTCCTCTTATCATTAACTCTCCAAGGTAGAAACTCAACTATGGTCCATTCCATTAGGAGGCAGTGAACCTCTTACCCTTTAAGTGAAAAACAAAAATGTCCTGGATAAAAACACTTCTGTGATTCTTCACTGCCCAGGACATACAACTAGATTTCAGTCATTATCTTGAAGTGTCTATTTCCAAAAAAAGGCACATCAAATTTTCTCCATGGGCCCCTAAACAGTAGGCTGTCTCCTTGGATATCCAGTTCAAATTTCTTCATTAAAAGGGCAACTGAAATCTCCCCAGTGAAATTCTAGTGCAGCAAGAGCAAGCTTAATGGAATTCCAACTCACCCAATAACAGTAAAAGCAGGCTCAGATCAAGACAAGAGAAAACCAAGTAAACTCCAAGACATGTTGGACTCCCAAAAGGTATTAAACACTTAGGTCTGCTTACTTATCATTTCTAGGTCAGCAAACCAACTTGACCCATATTACATAAGGATCTGAGACAAACTGCCTAGTATCATGTCTCAACAAAAGTACCCATTCTAATCTGTTTAAAAGTGGGGGAAAAAAAGAAGGTGGAGTAGAAGGATTTGCTCTAGCTCTCTTCCCATATCCCATAAAATACCTGCAAAAAGTTATTCTAAACAAATTCAAGGCAAGAAGTTACAAAATGAGAGTGAAAAAGATTTCCAGGCCAAGACAGCCTTGAAGACTAAGAGGAAGAGTCTATTGCACCAGGCTCAGAGTAGAGAGCAGACTAGCCTGGGCCACACAGCATGGAGAGGACTGGAGTAGGATTCAGGGTACTGAATACGGGAAGCAGCTGCAGTTCACAGATTCCTCAACTCACAAATACCAGAGGTAAGTAAGAAATCTCTTCCACTTAAGAGAGAGGGGAAGGAGGTCTGGCTCCAGGCTCAGTCAATTTGATCTGGGTGGCTGATCTGGGTCTCAGTTCTGAGTGGTTGTCATGGGGTGAGTAAGAGCGCTGGCTTGGCAGAGCACATAATGACTGTGGAGAGGGAATCTTACATGCAGGTCCAGGACAGGAAAGAGAGATTATATTTGGTCACAGACCAGAGCATAAGCCAGGACAGGAGTAAATTCCTCTCTCTTGATTGCGCCATCTTGGAGGAACTGAGAACTTACAGTCCCTAGAGATACCTCAGAGAACAACTGCACAATATCTCTGAAGTCTAGGGTAGTGCAGCCTCCACTTGACAAAAGGACTCAAAAGTCAAGCAAATGGCTGGGAAAATGACTAAAAAAGGTCTAAAATTTAAGACTATAGAATGTTACTTTCTGAGTGAAAAAATATTTTCTTCCATCCTTTCGGATGAGGAAGAACAAAGCATAACATCAGGGGAAGATATCAAAGTCAAAACTTCTACATCAAAAAACTTCTAAAAAATTATGCAATGGTCTCAGGCAATGAAAGACATCAAAAAGAATTTTGAAAATCAAGTAATAAAGGTGTGAGAAAAATTGGAAAGAGAAATGAGAGTTATGCAAGAAAATCGTGAAAAGTGAGTCAATAGCTTGCTAAAGGCGACTGAAAGAAATGCTGAAGAAAATAACACCCTTAAAAATAGACTAACCCAAATGGCAAAAGAGGTCCAAAGAGCCAATGAAGAGAAGAATGCTTTAAAAAGCAGAATTGTAGAAATGGAAAAGGAGGTTCCAAAGCTCACTGAACTAAACACATTTTAAAAATTGGAATGGAGTAGATAGAAGTTAATGACTTTATGAGAAGTCAAAAACTTATAAAACAAAATCAAAAGAATGAAAAAAAGAAGACAATGTGAAATATCTCAGTGGAAAAAAAAAAAACTGACCTGGAGAATACATCCAGGAGAGCTAACTTAAAAGTTATTGGTCTACCTGAAAACCATGTTCGTAAAGTTCCTAGACATCATCTTCCAAGAAATTATCAAGGAAAACTGCCTTCATTTTGTAGAACCAGAGTGTCAAATTTAAATGGAAAGCATTTGCCAATCACCTCTTGGAAGAGATCCCAAAAGGAAAACTACTACGAATGTTGTAGCCAAATTTCAGATTTCCCACATCAAGGAGAAAATGTAAGCAATGAGAAAGAAACAATTCAAGTATTGTGGAAATACAATCAGGATAACACAGGATTTAGCAACTTCTACACTAAGGGATCAAAGGGCTTGGAATATCATATTCCAAAGGTCAAAGGAGATAGGATTAAAATCAAGAATCACCTACCCAGAAAAACTGAGTATGATACTTCAGGGGAAACAATAGAATTTCCATGAAATAGAGGAATTCTAAGTATTCTTGTTGAAAAAAAACAGAGTTGAAGGGAAAATTTGACTTTCAAACACAAGAATCAAGAGACACATGAAAAGGTAAACAGGAAAAAGAACCCTTAAGAAATTCATTAAAGTTAACTGTTTACATTACTGGGTGGAAAGATCTTATTTGTAACTCCTGAGACCTTTCTCAGTATTAGGTTAGTTAGAGGGAATATACATACACATACATATATATATGTTTGTATACATATATGTGTGTATATACATGCATGTATACATATATGAGTATGTAGATTTATCAAGTTCAGAGACGGGCAGGTTGGGGTCTCACACTAATAGTTTTCAACTCCCTTAACTTCTTTTCTAGGAATTTGGATGGTATACCACTTGGAGCACATATGTTTATTGCTGATATTGCTTCATTGTTTATGGTGCCTTTTATCATGATATAGTTTCCTTCATTATCTCTTTCCATTAGATCTATTTCTGCTTTTGCTTTCTCTGAGATGAGAATTGTCACTCCTACATTTTTTACATCAGCTGAAGCACAATATATTCTGTTTCAACCTTTTACTTTTACCCTATGTGTGCCCCCATTTCAAATGTGTTTCTTGTAAACAACATACTGCTGGATTATTGCTTTTAATCCATTCTGCTATACATTTCTGTTTTATGGGAGAGTTCATCCAATTCTCATTCACAGTTATGATTACTATCTATATCTTTCCTTCCATCCTCTTTCCCACCATCTGTGCTTTTAGTTCTCCCTTCTCTCTTCCCCTTCACAATAAAGTTTTAATTTTTGACCATCTTCCTCAGTCTTCCCTTCCTTTCCTCAGTCCCCCTTCCTTTTACTCCCCTTTACTCTTACTACTTCTTCCTACCCTTTCAGCCTCCCCTCCCCTTTCTTTCCCTTTTCCCTGCCTACTACCTATAGAGCTACTTACATTTATATAATTAAGTTTGTTGCTCCCTCCTTGAACCAAATCAGATGAGAGTAACTATCAATGTTCATCTCCCTCCCCTGTACTATACTGTAATATAAGGTTGTGCTTCTTCCTGTGATGTAATTTACCATTTTCTGCTACCTCTTTTTTACATCTCCTTTTACAATCCATTTGCACCCTTAAATCACATTTTTATAATCACATCATTTACTTTATATCTGCTCTCTCTGTGTATATCCATTTTATATTTCATAATAGATATACAATTCTCAGGGAAGTAAACAGTTTGCCCATATTGAGTAACAAGTTTTTCTTTCCCCTGTTTGTCTTTTTATTTCTCTCTTGAGGCCTGCATTTGAAGGTCACATTTTCTATTGAGCTCTGGTCTTTTTATTAGGAAGTCCTGGAAATCAAAGGATTTCATTGAATGTTGATCTCCTTGCCTGAAATGTTATGCTGAACTTTTCTAGGTAATTGATCCTTGGTTGTAGTCCCAGGTCATTGCCTTATGGAATATCATATTTGAATTTCTTCAATCTTTTAATGTAGAAGCTGCAAGTTCCTGTGTGATCCTGACTATAGCTCCTTGATATTTGAATGGCTTCTTTCTGGCTGCCTGTCACATATTTTCTCCTTCACTTGATAACTCTGGAATGGGCAACAACGTCCTTGGCATTTTTAATTTGGGATCCCTTTCGGGAAGTGAATAGTGGATTCTTTCGATGGCTATTTTGCCCTCTGGATCTAGGACTTCTGGGAAGTTTCCCTTGATGACTTCTTGGAAGATACTCTCCAGGCTTTTGTTTTCCTCATGGCTTTCTCTTAATTCTTAAATTTTCTCTCCTGGATCTATTTTCTAGGTCGGTTGTTCTTCCAATTAGATATTTTACATTTTCTTGTATCTTTTCAATCTTTAGATTTTGTTTGACTGATTCTTGATGTCTCATAGAATCATTAGCTTCTACTTGCCCAATTCTAATTTTTATCAAATTGTTTTCTTCAGTAAACTTTTGCATCTCCTTTTCCATATGTTCAATTATTCCTACCCAATCACCCAATCACCTACCCAGTTGGGTTTTGTGATTCCTTTTCTATTTGTTCAATTTTCCTTTTTAAAGAGCTGTTCTCTTCATTGAATTTTTTTTTCATACTTTTAAAATCATTGACCAGTTTCTCATCTATTTCCTTCTTCAACTCTTCCAAGAGTACTCTTTGTGCATACAATCAGGTTAGAGTCCCTTCTGAAGTTTCAGATGGGAGTACAGTCTCAATACTAACGTCTTTGGTATTCATGTTTTGGTCGTTGAGCCCATAAAAAGATTCCATGGTCTTTTCCTTGCTGCTTTGCTTCTTTCTCATGATGATGAGGCTTTGAGTATTGGGGTCTCTGGTTCTTTCACCTAGAAACTAAAGAAATTGCTGCTGAGCTAGCTGGTGTGAGAAAGCAGAGGCCAGATGAATTCCATTTTCTTTTTGGTTCTGTGTTTCCCCAGATTAGCCCTTGTGTTAGCTTTTGTTAACTGTGGAGGAAATGTGGTCTGGTCAAGGGAGATTTCCTCAGCTGAGCTAGGGCAAAGGCAAGCTCAGGGCTTGGTGATCCTGGCTGCCATAGTGTCTTCCCATTTCCCCTGGAGTGCTGAGGCACTCCTGTGGTTTGTGGTTGCGAGGCTCCAGATTGCCTCCTAGATCACTGATGTAGGGCTGTCTAGGATAGCTCAGGTCCTCTGCCACAGCAAGATTTTCCTAGCCTCACTTGTTATGAGACTGTTTGCCCATTCTGCTGACCCCACTGTTCCAGGATTTTTCTGGATAAATATTTTGTGGTCAACAAGGGGAGGGGGAGAGAGCATTTACTGATCACTCCACCAGTTTGGCTCCTGTAAGATCAAGTAAGTGACTTGCAGACATTTAGTTTCAGGAGCAGCTGCCGCAGATAACTGGAACTCTGCAGCTCATAAAATAAACAAGAAAGAAGTTAAGGAGGTGAATAAAACTCTGGATAAGTTAGATATCATAGATCTCTGGAGAAAATTCAATAGGAATAGAAAACAATATAACTTTTACTCAGTGGTGCATGGTACATTTACAAAAATTGACCATGTACCAGGGCATAAAAGCCTCACAATCCAGTGCAGAAAGGCAGAGATAGTGAATTCATCCTTTTCAGATCATAATGCAGTAAAAATTATATGTAATAATAAGCCATGGAACGACGGACCAAAAATTAATTAAAAACGAAATAATCTAATCTTAAAGAACGAGTGAGTTAAACAACAAATCACAGAAACAATCAGCAACTTCATTTAAGAGAATGACAATAATGAGACAACCTACCAAATCATATGGGATACTGCAGAATCAGTTCTTGGAGGAAACTTTATATCTTTGAATGCCTACATGAATAAAATAGAGAAAGAGGAGATCAATGAATTGGGCATACAGCTGACAAAGCTTGAAAAAAACCCATTGAAAATCTCTAAGCAAATACCAAATTAGAAATACAGAAAACCACAAAAGAGACTAATAAATTTGAAATTAAGAAAACTATGGAACTAATAAATAAAACTCAGACTTGATTTTATGCAAAAAACAATAAAATAGATTAACCTTTGGTCAATTTGATTTTAAAAAAAAGAAGAAAACCGAATTACTGATATCAAACATGAAAGAGGTGAACTCACCTCCAATGAGCAGGAAATTAAAACAATAATTGGAAATTACTTTGCTCAACTTTATGTCCATAAATTCAACAATCTAAATGAGATGAATGACTATTTAAAAAAAAATAAAAATTGCCCAGATTTAGAGAAGAGGTAATTAAATACATAAACAACCCCATCTCCGAAGAAGAAATTGACCAAGCCATCAATGAAGTCCCTAAGAAAAATTCTCCAGGGCCATATGAATTTACTAGGGACTTCTATCAAACATTTAAAGAGCAGTAAATTCCAAAACCATATGGACTATTTGGGAAAATGGGGAAGAAGGAACTCTCCCAAATTCTTTTTATGATACAAATACGGTTTTGATGTCTAAACCAGGAAGAGTCAAAACAGAGAAAGGAGATTACAGATCCAATTTCTCTAATGAATATAGATGCAAAACTTTTAAACAAGATTTTAACAAAAATAATACAACAACTTATGGCAAGAATAATACATCATGATTAGGTAGAATTTATACTAGGAATGCAGGCTGGTTCAATATTAGGAAAACTATTAGCATTATTGATCATTTCAATAACAAAATTAACAGAAACCACATAATTATCTCAATAGCTGCAGAAAAAGATTTTGACAAAATACAACACCAATTCCTATTAAAAACACTGGTGAGCATATGAATAAATGGAACTTTCCATAAAATAATGAGCAGTATCTACCTAATACCTTCAGCAAGCATTATATGCAATGGAGATAAGCTGGATGTATTTCCTATAAGATCAGAAGTGAAAGAAGTATGTCCATTATCACCAGTATTATTCAATATGGTACTAGAAATGTTAGCTGTAGCAAGAAGAGAAGAAATTGAAGGAATTAGAATAGGCAAAGAAGAAACTAAGTTATCACCCTTTACAGATGATATGATGTTATTCTTAGAGAATCCCAGAAATTAAAGTAAAAAAAACTAGTTGAAATAATAAACAACTTTGTCAAAGATTCAGGTTACAAAATAAATCCACACAAATCTTCTGCATTTCTATATATTACTAACAAAGCCCAACAGCAAGAGAAAGAAAGAGAAATACCGTTTTAAGCTAGAGTAGACACTATAAAATATTTGGGAGTCTACCTGCCAAAACAAATCCAGGGACTATATCAACACAATTACAAAATACTTTTCACACAAATAAAGTCATATCTAAGTAAGTAGATAAACATCAGGTGCTCGTGGGTAGGCTGAGTCAATATAATAAAAATAATAATAATAATTATACCTAAATTAATAAATATTAATTCTACCCAAATTAATTTACTTATTCAGTGCTATACCAACCAAACTATAAGACAATTATTTTCTAGAGTTGGAAAAAATAATATCAAAATTCATCCAGAAGAACAAAAGGTCCAGAATATCAAGGGAACTACTGGGAAGAAATGCTAGGGAAGGTGGGGCTAGCTCTACCAGATCTCAAATTGTATTATAAAGCAGAAATTATCAAAACCACTTGGTGCTGGCTAAGAAACAGAAGGGCAGACCAGGGCAATAGATTAGGTATTCAAGACACGGGTAGTCAAAGAATATAGCAATCTACTGTTTGATAATTCCAAGGGCCACAGCTTATGGGATAAGAACTCATTGTTTGATAAAAATTAGTGGGAAAACTGGATAACAGTGTGGTAGAAACTTGACATAGACCAATGCCTGACATCATACACAAGAATACAGTCCAAATAGATGCATGATCTAGGTACAAAGATTGATGCTATAAACAAATTAGTGGAGCAAGGAACATGTATTTATAAGATTTAAGGAGAAGAAAAGGATTTTTGACTAAAGAAGAGAAAGAAAGTATTGTGAAGTGCAAAATGGATAATTTTGATTACAATAAACTAAAAAGTTTATGCACAACCAAACCTAATGCAACCAAGATTAGGAGGGAAGCAGAAAACTGGGAAAGAATTTTGTAACTAGTGTCTGTGAGAAAGGCCTCATTTCTAAAATATATAGAGAACTGAGTCAAATGTACAAGAATACACATCATTCCCCAATTGATGAATGATTAAAGGATATGAAAAGCCCATTTTCAGAGGAAGAAATTAAAGTTATCTATAGTCATATGAAAAAATATTTTAAATCACTATTGATTAGAGAGATACAAATCAAAACAACACTGAGATACCATATCACACCTATCAAATTGCCTAACATGACAAAACAGGAAGATGATAAATGTTGGTGAAGATGTAGGAGAGTTGGAACACTAATTTATTGTTGGTGGATCTGGGGGCTGACCCAGCCATTCTGGAGAGCAATTTGGAACTATGCCCAAAGGGCTACAAAAATGTGCATACCCTTTGACCAAGCAATACCGCTCCTAGGATTGTATCCCAAAGAGATCATAAAAATGGGATAGGGTCCCACATGTACAAAAATATTTATAGCACCACTGTTTTTGGTGGCCAAAAACTAGAAATCAAAGGGATGCCCACCAATTGAGGAATGGCTGAATAAATTGCAGTATATGAATGTAATGGAATAATATTGTGCTATAAGAAATGATGAACACGAAGACTTCAGAGAGACCTTGAAAGACTTATAAGATCTGATGGGGAGCAAAAGGAGCAGAACCAGGAGAACTTTGTAACAACAACAGCCACAGTGTGCAAGAATTTTTTCTGGCAAACTTAGAACGTCATTGCAATAGAAGGACTTAAAAAATCCCCAATGGTCTTTTAAGGCAAAATGCCTTCCACATTCAGAGAAAGAACTATGGAACTCAATCACAGACTGTAGCACATCATTTTCTTCTATATTACGTTTTGGTTTGTTTTAGGATTTCTCCCATTCATTTTAATTCTTCTGTGCCACATGAATATGGTGAAAAAGTATTTAATGAGAATGTAAGTGTAGAATCTATGTAAAATTGTATGCCATCTAGAGGAAAGAGGCGCAAGGAAGGGGGAAGGAGGGGGAGAGAGAAAAAAATCTAAGTTATATGGTAGTGATTGTAGAACACTGAAAATAAAATAATAAAAATAAAATTAAATACATATATATATTTGTGTTGCTATGTGTGGGTATATACATATGTGTATATTATATATGTGTAGATATGTATGTGTATCTGGGTGTATGTGTGTGTATTTATAGATAGATGATAGGTAGATAGATAGATAGATAGATAGATAGATAGATAGATAGATAGATAGAGATATAGATATATAAATATATACCCTGTGCCCTCTGAGATATAGACAGAGGTCACAGGGTGAGCTGAATATGAAAGGAGAATACCTAATAAAAATAAAAATTTACTGTTGAATGAAATGTACTAGGAGTAAGAGAAAGGGAGAGGTAGAACGTAGCAAATCATCTCACGTAAAGTAGGGAAGAAAGAGCTTCTACAATGTAGGGGAAGATGGGGAGATAAAAGGAAATAGGTGAGTTGTACTCTCATGAGATTTGGCTTAAGTAGGAATGACACTCACTCAGTTAGATATGGAAATCTATTTTACCCTGCAGGAAGACAAGGTGAAAGGAGACAGGAGAGGCAAGATAATAGGAAGGACAGCATACTGGGAAAGGGAATAATCAGAAGCAGACACTATTGTGGGAGAACATGTCAAAGGAGAGAATGGAACTAATTGAGGGCAGGACAGGACAAAGGGAAAGGTGGTTAGTCTTTTACAACATAAACATATACTTCCATAATATATGGAAGTGCTTTGCATTGTTTCACATGTATGACCAATATTGAGTTGCTTGTTTTCTCAGTGAGGATGGGTGGGGAGGGAGGAAGAGATTATGGAACTCAAAGCTTTAAGAATGAATGTCAAAATTATTTTAGCATGCAACTGGAAACTAAGCTATACAAGGAATGGAGTATAAAAATCTGTTTTGCCCTACAAGAAAAGAGAAGGGAAGGGGAATACAAGAAGTGTGGGTAATAGAGAGGAGGACAGACTGGAGGAAGGGGTGGATGGGGAGCATACTCTCCTGGGGTGGGGGGCAGGGAGAGATGGGAAGAAAATTTTGAATTCAAATTGTTGTGGAAATGAAGGTTAAGAAATGAAAAATAAATAAATTATATATTAAAAGAAAAGCAAATAAAACCTGAATATTTGTAAAATATTACCATTACCATTTAGACAAACTTTTAGATACTAGCATTTTAGAAATTCAAAATCCTATATATGTCCTAATCCCAATATACACATACTGAGTATAAAAATACAAAATATATTGATGCATCATTCAAATAAGCAAAAATTATAACAAAGAAATTCGTCTAATATTAAGGAAAAGAAAACAACAGAAACTGATTATATGTTTTTGTCTTAAAATAAGAGAGGCAGAAATACAGACAGAGGGAAATTCTGCTATTTCTGTCCTGAATCCCTGAACTGGAGTATTCGATAATTATAGTCCTGGGTGGACAATCTCTCTCCACTCTCAAATTCAAAAAGTCCAATAATTATCTCAGAAAAAGTTCAAGTATGTAGTACAGTCTCTGGGCTCACTCTTCCAACTGACTTGATGTAGCAGCCTGGGTCCCCAGAAGGTAGCTAGGGTTACACCTACAACTTTGAGGGCAGAGGGATGGTTTCTCAAACTACTGCTTATGAGTTCCTACAATTGTGCTTCCCAAATTCATTTATCAATTAATCTCTTCCTAATATCAATCAATCAATTTACATAAATTAACTTTTACAAAGGTTATATAGTAAAAACTGTTATAAAAATATCCTCCAAAAAGTCTAGAGCACTCTCTCCCAAAAGTACATAATAGAGTTTAAATGAAAATAGACACCAGAGTAAAGAATTATTTTAGGAAAGGACCCTATAATCAGTTTCTGTTGTCCCAGTGAAACACTTGCACTTGCCAATGGGAAGTCCACATCTTCCAGACCTTTCAATGTTTGGTAGTGTTCCTTTGGTCAGAATAGGGAAGAGTCAGAGATTCTCTCCAAGGGCTAGGATGAGACTCCCTTATCATTAGACTAGCCTGCTATATAAATCCCATGTACTCAACTAGCTTGTTGTTTTTATCCTAACCCACAGGTTGTTACTGAATCCTTTCAGTCAATTCCAATATATTCCCTGTATAGTTACATCATTTCACTCAATAACTTCAAGCATTTGTCTCCTTTCCAGTTTCAGTGAAAAGGTCATCTGAACCTAGTTTATAGCTTTGATTAATTTAATAGAGGTGCCTTCAATAATGCGATTGATTGATTCATTCAATGAGAAGTGTGAGCTAGGAGACACACGTCCCTATCCCCTACACCTGTCACATACATTGAAAGCTCTACAATATGATAATTTTGATATCACTACTACTGTAAGACTATACTATATGAACATATTTTGTTTTCATAATAGCTCTATGAAGAAGGATGAAGAGGGATTATTATTTAGGTTTTATGGAGTAATAGAAATAGCAGTGAATTTGACTTCAAAGGATCTGGATTGAAATCCTAGTTCGGCTGTTTGCTACTTGTGTGACCATATTGCCTCACCCATCTAGGCCTTGGGTTTCTCAGTGTAAAATGGGACTGAAATTGCACTTCTAAGTTTTCTGTGATGCTAAATCTGTGATTCCCGTTTTGTAGAGAAGGAAATTGATTCTAAGAAATATTGAATGACTAAAATCCATCAACTAGTTAGTAGGGTTACAACCTAGATCTTTTGATGCTTAGTCTGGTATTATTTCTACAACAATTTGGCATGTATGTTTAGAAGGTACTTCAAAATCTTCCCAACTCAGTTTTCATAAGGAAGCTGAGGCCATGTAATTTGCCCAAGGGTATTCCATCTCTGGAGTCATAGAATCATAGAAATAGTTTTGTTAACTCCAACTCTGCAATGTCAGTAGACAAAATAACTTTGACATTCTAGTGATTTACTTTAGAGAAAGAACACTGAACAGAGTAATAGGGTTTCAATAGAGTTTAAAACTGGAAATGATATTCCTAAGATAATATCTAGGATAACCTCTTTATTTTAAAGCTAGATGAGGATAAGTGAGGCAACTAAGTTGGTCACATATTTCAATTCACTGTACTTATTTCTATGCCATTAAATGCCATACTTTGCAGAGGCAGATATCATTACAAATCACATTCTGAGTTAAAAACCATCCAAACCTTACTTTCTACATGGAAGATTTATCATTTGGAATTACAAAAATAGTTGATTATCACAGATCCAAAGTTCAGCTGTAAAGTCACTTGAGGTTGTAATTTGAATACATCTTGAAATTATGAAAAGGAGAAAGAATTCTCATTCTCTAAAGAGCTTTCTGACTGTTTCCCTTGGGTGTAAGGGTTTAAAACAATATATGTTACAAACGCAAGTTTATGATGACAGGAAAAAAAAACTTTCTAGTGTTGTTGGTACACTATATATCACTAACACAGTTTTGTAACTCCAACTCTGCTATGCCAGCGGACAAAATAACCCTGACATTCTATTGATTTATTTTAGAGAAAGAACACTATTGCGCATGGGTATGGATCTAACTTCTGATACTTATTAACTTTATGATCCTCAAGACATCACAACTTTTCAGGCTCAGTTTCCTCATCTTTAAAATGGGGATACAAGATACCTGCATTACTTTGCAGGGCTGGTGTGAGAATAAAACAAGATCTATGGTAATATGCAAAGTACTTTATAACTCTCAAATGCTATGTAAATGTGACTTATTAAATTAGCATTTTTTCAGGTGGGGAGATATTCTGACATCCCTTCTAAAATAATATATAGAAAAGGGATTAAAATCCTCCTGGTCACATTCTAAATTCACTTTTATGGCTAATGCACACTAACATGCCATGTGACAAGCACAAGAAATAGTCAAGTGTCAGTAAAACCCAGAGGCCTGCCTGCTAATTGGTATTTCCTCATCTTCCTGCTGGGATCTCCCTTTCAAGCTGACAACTTTTCACAAACAATTCCCTGCCATGTTTTCGTAGGCTATTTATACTTCTCTCTTCTCTAGCACAGGAGCTCCTTCCAACATGTCAAACTTAACAAGTGCACTCAGAGGAGGCCCTCCAGATTAGGAGGAAAACACATGTCCTGACATCTCTGACACACAGTGGGCAATCCTCAAGACTCCAAAGTCATTGGTTCTCCTCCTTTGAAGAGTTCTTCCAACCACAGGTGGGAAGCTTGGCTCCTTGGTCTTGCTCAGATACATTATCATTTGGATCAGGAAGTGAGTGGACAAAGCAGTTTCAAGTTGCTCAGGATAATAAGGTGGCATCCTCCTCTCTTGTCTTATTTTTGAAGGCACTGAAATAAGAGTTATATCCAAAAAAATAGTGTAACAACGTTTTCATTCCTTTTCACTGAGAAAACAAGAGTATCATTTCAAAGAAGGCAACAGGAATATCCTTTCCAATTCTCCCTCAATAAGGTATTTTTTTTGGAACTGAATTAAAATTAAAGGAGTGAGGGGATAGGGGTAGGGCAAGATGCTCATCTCCCTGCATGGGAGAAGATAATCATACTCCTAATCGTACTCTTACCTGAAAAAATGGCCCTTACTAGCATAATTGTCTACCTTTCCCAAAATATTTGTGAATAAAGAAAATAATGTGTTTTCTGGAGCTTGAGTAAACCAAAATCAGGGGGTTAGATTTATTTTTTAAAGAGAAATAGTTATATCACTTTAAACACACACAAATACACAAGCATGCTTCATGTTACCTACTGACTGAAATAGAAATTTCAGTGAGAGGTCTGGGAAATAAATTGTCCCTATTACTCATTAAAAAGCCCATTTAGATGGGCTTCAGCACTTCCAGAAAGCATTCTCTGATTAATACTGTTCAGTTTCCAAGCATCCCAAAACATCCAAGATCCCCTTAAATTCTACAAGCACTTTAGTTTTTAAGGAGGTGCATTCTCACCTTTACTTATTAGAAGAAACTAGAGGGTCACAATGGATAGAGTAGTCGGCCTAGAGTTAGGAAAAGCTGAATTTGAATCCAGCTTCAGACCCTTACTAACCTAACATGACCCTAAGCAAATCACTTTAAGCACTGTCTGGCTCATTTTCTTCAACTATAAAAATGGAGACATTAATCGCACCTCTCTCACAGGTTTACTGTGAGAATCAAGTAAGATAATGTTTGTAAAGCATTCAGCACAGTGCTTGGCACATAGCGGACAATAAATAGTTCCTTCTTTCGTATTTCCTTGAAAGTGCTAATGACATGTAATGATATGGAAGGTTGAAATCTTGACTTCTCAATTTCTCTGGTTCTTTTACTCAGATCTGCTAGAGAATCAGCTGTCCATTGCCTACAACTGTCTTTCCAGCTGTGGTGGGTGAAGTGAGGGAAGCATATGCCAATCACATTAGCCATAGACACTAAGTATCCCTGCACCTCCATCCTGACCAGCTGGCTAGTTTCCCCTATCCCTCAACCTCTTAACATTCAGCACCAATTACTAAGCTGGTCTTCTCATAGATGGCATAATTTCTATAGGGAAAAGTTGCTGGGAAAGCTCAACTGTGTAATAAGTATCTCAGAGATAACTAGATATGGTTCAGAAGTTAGAGGGCATTTTTAATTGGACCAGATGCATGTTGTCAACTTTATTCTGTGGGAAAGCCTTAAAAAGCACATAATGAATGTGCCAGAAGGGAAGAACATAAACTGAAAAGATATCAATTTGGACTGCAAGTTCTCATTTTATGTCCCATTTTTCATACACTGACTTTTCTCTGAATCAGTGTTTCTTAAGTCCTTTGTGTGCCGTGGAGCACTTTTCAGAATGTATTTAAATGCATAAAATATATAGGATTATAAATAAGTCCATTTCTTTTGAAGTACAGATAGATAAATAGAAAAGATAACTTCATGAAACCCAGGTTCAGAATCTTTGTCCTCAATGTGTATCAAAGGTATGGTATGGAAAAAGAGGAGCACTAGTATAGGGGCATGCTGAACAAAATGAACACCACCCCTCAAAATGGCTAAATATAAAGTGTGTACAGCTGATTTATACCATAGCTTTGATGGTGAAAAGTTGAGTATACAAAGTTAAATAGATAGAGTAGGTTAAGATTTGCAAAGTGTTTTGCATGTAATCTAATCATTTATTTTTAATTTTTCTAAATTGAATCACACTACTTAAGGCCTGGAAAGATATTAGAGATAGCAGGGTTATTTGAATCATAGGAAATTAAGTCACTAGCCTAATGCCATATAACTTTTAAGAAGTAAACCCAGGACTAAAAAAAAACAAAACCAAAAAAAAAAAACAGTCTTCTGGCTCCTCTTCCAGTATTATGAGAATATAATGATCCAGTTCTCTTAAGTATATGAGGTCGAGAAGAGAAAAATGAGGTCCAAAAAGTTGAATCAACTTAGCCAATGTCATGAAGACCACCCCCTAATTTTCTGTCACTAGTTTTTAGGAAGTTATTTATATATTTAAGTAAAGAAATATCAAGTCATGCTGAGGGAGACACAGGAAGCAACATGTTCCTGAAAGTTAAACTACCCCCACCACTTCCTTAAAACACCATCTTCTTTCAGACTCTGATAGAGAAATCTTAGAACTCTGAGCCCAAGAGCCTTGAAGATATCAATGCTTCTCCAAACCCTAAAACCTGCTTTTACTCCAGCTCCCATAGACATCAGTGATGGAAGAAATGGAAATGAGGTCCACCTACCTCATTATTACCAGAGACAAACTACTGACTAGTTACCAAGAACAGACAGCCACAGAGGCCCTGGAAGTGGTACCACCCTTCAAACCACTGGACCTGCTTCTAGACTAGGTCTTAGAGTTATCACCCAGGGAAGTAACTCCTGTGATAAGAGGCCCCACCAATTGCCAAACAAATGTGACACACAGATAAGGCAATCCAGCAAGCAAAGTACCCTGAGGGAGACAAAAAGCAACGTGTGCCAAGCAAGTCAAATAACCACCACCATCTTGATAAGCTGATATGGAGTAGTTGGATTAAGAGGTAGGAAAATATCAACCAGGGAAAAGTAACAAACAAAACAAACCTCCTGCTCCTTAGAGGGAAAATGTGCAGGGGTGGGAAAGGGTGAAACAGTTAGAATATAGGGGGATGTCTTAGATTGCCCCTTAGACAATTAATGTTTAAATAAATTGAATATGCTAGAATTTGAATGAAATAGTTTCCATAGCCAAAACACTTATTATTTATTAAATTATTAATTGATATTATTAATGATTATTAATTTGTTTATTAATAAAATTATTTATTAAAGACATAATTTCAAAGAATCCTCAGTAGTATAAATAGATGGAGAGCAAAGTTTTCAGAAGCAAGAGAACAATTTATTATTTAAAAAAAAAAAAGAACAAGAGTGACTGAAAAGAAAATCAACTTTGAGAGACGTTAGAACTTTGATCAATGCAATGACCAACTATGTCTCCAGAGGAATTTTGATGAATAATGTTATTCAGCTTTTGACAGTCTGAATAAAACTTCTGTTTAGATTCATTTAGCTTAACTATGCTTATTTTCTTAAATGGTTTGTTGTTCTCTTCCTTTTTCTCTCTTTTTTAATTGCAGGAGGTTTGGGATTTGAAAATTCACAATAGTGATGCCAAAATAAAATAAATGGTCATTGTATCTTTTTCCCCCTTTAATTTACAGAAGAGAACAGAGGGAAGTTTGGATGAAAGCACACAGAAAGGATCATTTTGAAATGGACATAGACTTTGTTATATGCTTTCTTTGAAAGCAAGCAGTATGAAATAAGGGTTTATAATTTCATTTAGAATCATCTTTTTGTGTTCTGTCGTATATAGAAATGACGTCTTTTCTGATGTTTAAATTCCAAGTAAATAGAGAGTAATAGGGTGACAAAGAGACAGAGATAGAGACTAAGTTATTGTTCAGTCATTTAGTTGTGTCTGACTCTTCATGACTCTATGAATGTTCGCACACAAGACCTTTCTATCTTCTATTATCTCTCAAGGTTTGTCCAAATTCCTGTTCATTGTTCCCATGATACTCTCTGTCCATCTTATCCTTTGTCATTCCCTTTTGCTTTGGTCTTCAATTTTTCTCTACATCAGGGTCTTTTCCAATGAGTTCTTGTCCCCTCATGATGTGGTCAAAGTGTTAAAGTATCAACTTCAATATTTGACCTTCCAGTGAACAGTTTGAAGTAATTTCTTTAAGTATTGACTCATTTGATGTACTTGCTGTCCAAGAGACTCTCAAAAGTCTTTTCTATCACCTAAGTTCAGAAGTGTCAATTCTGTGGCACTCAGCTTTCCTTATAATCCAGCTTTCCCAGCTATACATTACTTGATGAAAAACCATAAGTTTGACTACATGGACTTTGTCATCAAGATGATGCCTCTGCTTCTTGGTATGCTGTCAAGATTTGTCACAACTTTCCTTCCAAGAAGCAAGCATCTCTTAATTTCATGGCTGCAGTCACCCTCTGCATTGTTCTTTGAGTCTAAGATTCTGACTCTGCTTCCATTTTATCTCCCTCTGTTTACCAGAAAGTGATGGGACCGATTGTGCAGATCTGTTTTTTGATTGGCTTTCTTTTTAATTTTAAACTTCAAGCCAGCTTTTACATTCTCCTCTTTTACCTACCGTGTCTTTCACTCACCATGTCTTCTTAGAACATATGAATTCCTAAAACATATGAATGTATAGGAATAACCATCAGAAAGAAAACAAATCAAAAAAGAGAGTAAATAGTATGCTTTGATCTGCATTCAGACCCTATATTTCTTTGTCTGGATGTGGATGACATTTTCCATTGTGAGTCTTTTGGAATTATTTTAGGTTCCTACGTTGCTGAGAAGAGGTAAGTCTATCACAGTCAGTCATCACACAATATGACTGTCACTGTGTACAATGTTCTCCTTGTTCTGCTTACTTCACTCAGCATCAGTTCATAGAAGTCTTTCCAGGATTTTCCAAAGCCCACCTCTTTGTCATTTCTTATAGCACAATAGTATTCCATTACATTCATATACCACAACTTGTTCAGCCATTCCCCAACTGATGGACATTCTCTCAATTTCCAGTTCTTGGCCACCACAAAAAGAGCTGCTATAAATATTTTTGTACATGTGGGTCCTTTTTCCCGTTTTTATGATCTCTTTGGAATACAGACCTAGAAGTGGTATTGCAGAATCAAAGGATATTCACATTTTTATAGCCATTTGGGCATAGTTCCAAACTGTTCTCTAGAATGGTTGGATCAGTTCACAACTCCAACAACAATGCATTAGTGTCCCATTTTTTTTTTCCACATCTTCTCGAGCATTTTTAGTTTTCCTGTCTTGTCATGTTAGCCAATCTGAGAGGTGTGATGTGGTACCTAAAATTTGTTTTGATTTGCATTTCTCTAGTCAACACTGACTTGCTTCTTGATCTGCACATATAAAATTGTACAAAGAGCAATTTAAGTTGATCTGTGATGATTTGGTCCTGAACATTAATTTATTTTTTTTAAACTAGTGTTTGCAAAATTCTCATTCTAAAACTATCCTGCCACCCCATAAAATAATCCATATTCCTATGCTCACAAAAGGGGGATTTAAAAATTAAAATTTTTATTTTGAAGGTCTTTTTGGAGTTGCTACAATAGTCCCTTAAGAAAGGAAACTAAAAATATGATGGTGGCACAGTGAATAGAGTGGTAGGCAATCAAACAGCAATCAAAGAGATATCAAAGAGCTATGACAATTAGTCCCTCTAACTGAGGTATTGCAAACATTTCAGTTTACATGCTATGCACAGTTAATCATTTTCATATCCATATATACTTCTTCATATGTATGTATAGAAAGAAATATGTCTATATTTAAAGGTGTCTATCTCTCTATCTGTCTCTCCTATCATTACTAAGGAGAGGTTATATATTATAAAGATACAGAGCAGGTGCTCCTTTCCTTATTTGAGATGTAATTAGATTGCCTTTTCTTCTTAATCCAGAAGGCTTTTGATGAAAATTTGTTTTTCCTGTCCCATATAGGCTGATTTTGGCTAATGGAGTGACAAATGCAACCTTACCTGCTTCTGAGAATTTATGGAAAGGCAAGGAGTTGCAGGACTCAATTCATTCTAACCCAAATGTAGGATATTAAGTTCAATGAAATAAACATAATTTTTCTTCTGTTTCAAAAGGTAACTTAAAATAGAGTTAGACTCTCTTCTAAGCAGCAGCTTTGCTAAAGAACATTACCACCTGAGTGTGATAAAAAGAAAAGAATACAGTTGAGTACTTAATTTCAGGGGTGATTTTTCAGAAGTGATAAAATAACCTGTATTCAATGGCATCATCCATCTTGAGGGAGGCTGGTTTGTGAATATGCAACTTTTACAAATATTTGCACTGTGTTGTGTAGTGTGTGAGTCTGTTGGGCATATTAAATTCTGTAGGGGGATTGACTTCTGAATGATGTTCGTCTTTTGGTCTGACTTCGCCACAGCAAAAATTCATTCCTTCTCAGAATGTTTTGATTTGATTCCTTTGAACATGTCTACTGATCCTCTGCCAGAAGAACTAGCCACACTAAATGAGTTTGAAAACATCCTACTGCAAAAGATAAAAATATTTCTCAACTCCTCTATATCTGCAAACAAAAAACAGAGGACCCGGAATTGAAGAGAGCCAGTAAGGATTTTGACAAACATAATTCCCCTCTAAAAGAAATTGCCAGCATTACTCCTATTTGAAAACACGAAATGGACATCTTAAAAATAATTATGCTATAGAATCTTAAATGAATTGAAATTATTTAATCAAATAAATAATGAATAATGTCTTTTCAAGTCCTCAGAGAATGACCCATTTGTTGTAATGGGCCTCTGTAATTTCTAAAACATTATTTTAATGATAAATGCAGAAGAAAAACAAGAGTGGCAGAATATATGTTGTAAGCCAGGGAAATAAATGTGTAACATGAATGTCTCCTTTGAAATCATCAACTTTCAGAAATAAGTAGGATTCTACAAAGAAGAGAGAGGTTTCTTTGCCAAGTTTAGATGCCATGTTAAAGACAAAGGACATTATTATGAGCACTTAAAGAATTGTATGAATAGAAATATTTTATTCATAGAAAATAACTTTATTCTTAGAATTCAGAGTTCGCATTTAGTGTTGCTGGCGCCATTTGATTATGCTGATGATATTAAGCTTATGAAGCAAATAGTTATGTCAGAAATAATCAGTTCCCTGCTGAATATAATGAAGAACAAATATGGAAAGAAAGTTATATTGTATGTACTAAACCCTAGTTTTACTTCCTATATTTCGTAGGTCAGAAAATTCTCCATTTTCACCTAATAGGTAATGTGTAGTATGACTTTATGTACTATGACCCATTAAAGATATTCCATTGAAATAAGGGGAAGATTCTACTTTCCCCCAGATGACATAGCTTTCTTTTAGTCCCAATAGTGTGAAGATTACTAACATGGAGTTCTGTCCTTCATCTAGACATAAGCTGCCTTTGTATGAAAACTGGCAAATACTATCAATTTGATCGAATTCCATCCAATTGAACAAACACTTATTAGGTACCTATAAGGTGCAAATCACTGTGGGTACAGAGGTAAAAACTTGCCTAGATTCTGGCAAGGCCAGTGAAATTATAAATACTCAAATCCACTCCATAATCTCTGGATCTTCCTATGGTGCTGATGAGGATACTGTTGCTGTTTATGATTTTGTGCCACTGTATTATTGTTCGTTTGTGAATATAAGTAAATTGACATCACTTGGGAGAGAATGTAGATATATACGTGCACATTTACGTGTAGCTATATTGCTAATTGAATATCCTTTATTTTTTATTTTTTTTAACAGTTTAAGTTCCAAACTGATTCCCTGTCTCCCTCCTTCCCTCTCCACAATGCACTAGAGAAGGCATTTGATACACACACACACACACACACACACACACACACACACACACTATATATATATATATATATATATATATATATATATATATATATATATACACATTATATATGTGTGTATATATATACATTATATATATATATATGTGTATAGACATGCACGCATATATGTGTGTATAAAACTATTGTATTCATGCTTCAACTTACCAGTTGTTTCTCTGAAGGTGGATAGTGTCATCTTTCATAGGTCCTTTATTAACAATTTGAATATTTATATTGCTCAATCTTTGACAATTCTTTTTCATTTTAGAAACTATTTTAGACATAGATATTTCAGTGGCTCCCCACCACAAAGATCAAACTAGGTGGTATTCTTCAAGTGAACCACTAGGAAAACTGATGCATTCTCATTCTTCATTATTTTCCACTTAAGCTTTTAATTTCTCAAGTAAAGCAGACATGCCTTTGCTGTTTTCCCTTTTCCGATGTGGGAATGAGACTTTTCAGTTCAGATTTAATTTTACCACTTTCATATCAGATCTTTAGAGAGGACAAGAAAGAATTATAGAACCTCCATTAAGCACTCCCCAGGTCTTTAATTTCTTGACACCAACATGATCTACCAATATTTTTGCAGAAGAACCTTCTCTTCCCTTTTCTTTCATTTTTTCATGTTGTTCTGTTAGACATTTCAAAATTAGATGTCCAGCTGGATCTTCTGCCAAGTGGAGCTCTCCTTCCTTGTCACTAGGAAACATTTCAGGAACAGCTAATTTGGCAATGACATTCATCAGCAGACTGTACATGTCCTAGGAAGATCCTAGAACTTTAATGACAAATACGTACGTTGATTTATCTGTAATCAATTTCTGTACATTCTCCTGCATATCACATAAGAGGGCTAGGAAAGTAGACTCCAAGAGCTCCTTAGGGTATATTATACTAAATTTCTTACTATGTCCATTTCCATCACTTTTCTGTAGATCTTCAATGATTTCAAGTTTAGTGTGTGCAGGATCTCTAGGGGTTAGTAAGCACAACATAACTTTCCTTCCATGTTTATTGGTCACTACATACAGCAGGGAATTGATGATTTCTGCCATCACTGTTGACTTCATAAGCTTAGTATCAATAACATAATCAAATTCTGCCATCAAAATTAAATAAGAATATTCGTTGCTCACTATTTTTTCAGCATAGGTCTTCATTGTTTTGATAACAACCTTTTCTGTCCTTTGGTGTTCCATGCCACAGACAGTACATAATAGGTATATGCAAAGCATATTACAGTTTCTCTGATTGCTTCAAACATTTCTGATCTGAGTTTTGTGGGTTCATAGGCAAAAAAGTCCAAGAATAATTTAT
This sequence comes from Notamacropus eugenii, assembly GCF_028372415.1. Lineage (NCBI taxonomy): Eukaryota > Metazoa > Chordata > Mammalia > Diprotodontia > Macropodidae > Notamacropus > Notamacropus eugenii. The sequence continues at coordinate 99,488,005 of NC_092877.1, read as the reverse complement.
GTATCAGTGAATGTTTAATTATAGTTTCATTTTGAGTCATTGGTGTAAGAACCAGTTTCATTTCAGCCATAATAGTCCTCTTGCTTATCAGACTACCTCTAACACTTTTTCCAGAGTTTGGTGAATTGAAGACTTGTAAAGCTGGAATGTATTCCCATAGAGCTCTTCCACCAGCATATTCCTGTGTTCCAAAATCACTTCATGTCTTCTAGTGCCAATTCTTCTGCGTCTTGCATATATATAACTTTGTGTATTATTTCTTTTTTTCTTGCCATGGGACAATAAACAAGCATTTGCTCCACAATGATGCTTTACTATAAAATCACAAGTTTTCTCTATTATATGTAGGAAGAAAAATGATTAGAACTTGATTAATTTGTCAGTTTTTATGTTAAAAGCCTAACAGATCTTTAAAATAGTACCAATTTATCTAAAACATAGGCCATAATAATCAGAAAGAATTATAAGAAAGCAATAATTAATAATAATAGCTGACATTTATATAGCATTTTAAGATTTACAGGTATTTTTTCAAGTATTACGTGTACATATGAATGAGGAATAATACATAATACAATAAATAAGGGAAACAAGATCAAGAAAAAGTGAGCTAAAAACATTGAAAGGTAGAAAGAAGCGATTACTAGATCAATTCTGAGGTCTAGGGTGGCTCATAACATGGTTTATGTTTATGAAAGAGGTGACATTTGAACTTGACAATGAAGAAAAGAAAGATTTCCACTGACCAGGATGAAAAGGTAGTATATTCCAGACATGAGGGATTAATCTATCAGAATACAGAGAGGCAGGAGAAAACAAGACAAAATACATTTGTTTATTTGTACAAAATTTATTGTAAAACTTATGTAATTTAAATTATCCTTTTTACACCATGTTCTATTTTCTATCTCTTGTTTAATTAATAAATTGTTCACCTCTCCATACATCTGACAAGTAATATGCTCCATGTTCTTCCTATTTTCTTATATCTCTCTTTATGTCTAGGTCACATATCCACTCTGATCTTAACTTGGTAAATGGTGTGAAATATTGGTTTATGACAATTTTTTTCCATAGTACTTTCTAGTTTCCCAACAATATTTTTATTAAATAATGTATTCTTATCCCCCCAACTTAAGTCTTTACACTTGTCAAATTCAAAGCTATTACATTTGCTTTTGTAAATTATCTATTCTGCTTCACTGCAATTCCAAATTCCTTTCCAAAGTATTTGTAGCTTTTGCACAGGTCCAGTAATGAAGCTTTAATGTGCATATCTTCACACAACTCTTTTAACATTAACTAATTGACTATTATCATTTGTTGTTATCTTTGCCAGTTTGCAGGGTCTAAGGTAAAACCTCATGGTTATTTTTATTCACATCTATCATATTGCTATTGATTTGGAGCATTCTTTCATATGGTTTTTAGTCACTTGTATGTCTCTGAGAAATATTTTTTTTCCATATCCCTCAACCATTTATATATTGGAGATTTTAAAGATACAAATATACATTTTTTTTATTATTTACTTATTTTATTATTTATTATTTATTTATATTATTATTATAATTTTTATTATATACATGTATATATGTATTGTATATACACACATATGTATATGTACTTATTTGTGTATATAAATCACATATGTACACACATATATATGTATATATCTATATATGTATACATACATATATAGATATATACATACAGATAGATAGATAGATAGATATATAGATAGATAGATAGATAGATATTTAATCTTGAATATCAAATCCTCACCAATCAAAGGGGGTATTTGTAAAGAACTTATACAGTACCTGGCCCATATTATGTGCTTAATAAATGATGGTCCCCTTTGCATGTTATGAGAGATATTTGATACAAAGATCTATATTTTCCCCCATTTGACCCCTTTTATCTTTGGTGGATTAATTTTGCTTGTGCAGAAATTTGTTTTTTGTTTTTTGTTTCATGTAATCAAATTTATCTATTGTATCTTTGCAATTGTCTCAATACCTTGTTTGGTTAAAATACATATCCTTCCTATAACTGTGAGATTTATATAATTTGCTTCTATTCTTATATTTTATATTATGAATTTTAAAATTAAAATCACATCCATTTAGAATGTATTGTCAAATGTTGTGGAAGGTTTTGTTTCAACCTATTTTCTGCCAGACTGTTTTTCAATATTCCTTGTAGTTTTTTATCTGATAATTTTTTTCTAAATAATTTAATTTTCCCAGCTTATTAAGGACTGCGTTGTTAAATTCTCTTGTTTTTTTGTAATCTCTTGCCTAGTCTTTCCACTGATTTACCTCTATTTCCAACTAAATAAGGAGTCACTGATTGTTTTTGGCAACTGGTCAGCAATTGTTTCTGGTGGTGAAGTGGAAGGTGGACCCCATCTTCACAATAATCTCTCCCTTCAATAATAGTTGTAAGGACTGGTTTGGAAGAAATACTAATGGTATATTATTAATAATACCTTAAATTGTTTTGTCATGTTTTATAAAACAATCCAAACTTCTAGTATAGGTAGGCTATTTTTCCTTCTGTTATTGTTTTGTTTTAATATTTCTCCTTACTTTTACCTTCAAGGAAACTGAGGTTGACAGAGCTCATGCCAGGTGTATGTATAGAGAACTTCCTTCCTTCCTTCCTTCCTTCCTTCCTTCCTTCCTTCCTTCCTTCCTTCCTTCCTTCCTTCCTTCCTTCCTTCCTTCCTTCCTTCCTTCCTTCCTTCATTCATTATCTCTCTCATAGTGGGTGGGCTTACAATTTATAGGTCCTATATAAATATTTTAATACTGCAGATATTTGTTCTTTATGGTGTTTGAAGACAAAACTTGACCTCTGCTTTTGCATAAACCTTTTTGATATTGCCTTAATGCTATAATATGATATATTATTATTTACTGAAAACACAAACTATTCTAAGGATAACAGAAAATGGATTTTTAAGTTTGTTCTTCTTACAAAAGTCTTTCCCAAGGTTATTGTGTTATCATTACAAAAATAATGACTAAAAAAAATCAAATCTTTTCCCCAAAATTAAGCCAGTTGATTACACTTGAAAATATAGCATTCACATGAATATCAAACAATTGTATTTTGATTATGAATATTAATGTAGAAAAGATCGCTCCAATGAATTGCATCTTTCTAAATATTTCTTTTGCTATTTTTTTTATTTCTTAAGTGTTCATTTTTAAAAAGCATCTGCTGTAGTTTCTTAGTAATATTAGTTGTCATCAGCATTATATATGAAATATTTTGTATGTGCAGTGAATAGTCCTAGATTGGCAATAGACAGTGCCATACGTTTCCAGCTACCATATTGAAATTACTAATTATACTCAATCATATACTTTTCATTGTAGTTATCACAGAATGCCACTGCTGGGAGGCACATGCATGGTATATCTGATCTATGTAAATTATATGGAGAGGCATTCAACTAGGCTATATTATAAGATCAACAGAAGTTATACGTGTATGTGTATGTGTATATGTATGTGTGTGTTTTTAAAGATAAGTTTTTTTAATTTATAGTGGTTGCTCTTAAGTTCCTATCCCTATATATTTTTGTAAAATACAATAAAGTCACATTGTTGATGGTTAGGATAGGGTTTTTTTAAATATGTTATTTATTTTTTTAATGTTCTTTTTTGTTAAATTTGGATTCCAAATTTGCTCCTTCCTTCACCATTTACTGAGAAGGCAAGCAATATGATATCAATTATATATGTGCAGTCATAGAAAACATATCTCCATGTTATGTCACAAAAAGAAAGAAAAATAAAAACAAAATTAAAATGCAATTTGCCCTGAGTTCATCAGTTCTCTTACTTGAGGTGGATCACATTTTTTTTTTCATGAGTTCTTCAAAATTGTCTTACATCATTGTATTATGCCAGGCTAGAGGCCTGAGGGCTACCCGAGTCTTACCTTACCTCTATCGGAGGTCTTCGGCTGGCCAAACCAGATGCTCGTATGAGAGAAAGGACGTTCCAGAGTCAAACAAGGGTTGAGCTTTATTTCAGGGTCTGGTTACAAGTGCAGGGGAATTCTTCCTTAGGAGGGAGAGAGAAAGATCTCCCAAGGAGGCAAAGATCTTACAATAAGAAATTGGAAGTAGAAGTATAAGTGGGGAGAGAGGGGGAGGGGAGAGAAGAGAGAGGAAAAGCGGAGCCTTGTGTCCTCACACGTGGCCCCTCTGCCCAAGAGAGCTTTCAGGCTTTCCTGATCCTACTTAAGCTCTCCAGCCGCATAGTTTGCATCTGAATACCGTGCTGTTAGGTGTGCCCAGATCCTGGACAATCTCGAGGGCAGGGAGAGCTCTCTCCCATCACGTTTCTCACGGGAAGAGGCGGAAATACACGAGATAGCTCGGTTCACCTCGATTCCCAGTCGTTTCCTGGGGGGTCTTGTGAGAACTCTAAGATTTAGAAGTTCCCACCTTTACCCACCCGAGACTGTCCACATGTAATTGAGCTTCTATCCCCAGCAGTATTAAGTAGCTAAGTCTGGAAAAATGGCTCTAAAAAGTACTGGTGATATCTAACGTTTGATCACAGAATCACAACAGATCACAGGTTTTTGAGCTGGAAGGCATCTTAGAGGTCAGTGAATCCAATCTCTTCATCTTATTGATACAGAAATTGAGACTCAAAGAGGTTAACTGTAATGCACATAGCTAATAATTTTTTTGAGGTGGAGTTTCAGACCAAAGTGCTCCCAATTCCAAGTTCAGCATGCTTTCATAACATGGTTAACACTGATGGTGGCACCTTCTCTGAAGATATGAGTCCTACTGGTTTATTAATTAGAATTTTGATATCAATTATGAATAATTGATTTTAACTGATCTAGACTGAGGGAAAATTGTTTGGCCAGTTCTCATTGCTTTTCTTGTATGAACCTTTTAAACTCAAGAAAATATTTTGGTGGTAGAAATGGAGGAGAATTGTCTATCAATAATGAAGATACAGTAGATCAAATGAAAGATAAGTAATGGAGATATACACAGAGGGGGACTTCCTGGAATAATAATTTTTGGGGAATATTACAGTACTAGGAATTGCAGCATGCTATGAAAGTTTGCTTTGTTTCAAGGATTTACTTGGCATGCTATCTTTCCGAGTAATTGGTAATTATATTGTTTTCGGTTTATGACATTTTTGTTCATATCCTTGAACTTTGGAAAAGGGAGACATATGAGAAATGAGGAACAGGAATTTCCATCTACATTGGGCTCAGAGAGTGAGAGGCCGAATTTGTAGGGAATTTCCAGAGACTCAGGTTTCAGAGAATTGTTGATTTAGTCATTGGTCTAAAAGGTCACCCTTACTGGAGGTCTTGGCTTAAGATTACATTATCACTTGTGAGATGGATCCTTTTTCAGTTATGAGTTGAAATAAAGAGCCACCAAAGTCCTTCCTGAATCTCAAAGTCTACTTTGAGGTGCTATGATAGCTTTACAATTGAGAATATTCCAATGTACATTGGAAACATCACTTTTTCACGTATAGAAGACTGTTAAGATTGAGGGTTTTGAAAAACCCAGATACTTAGAAAGTTAAGATAATGAATTCAACTATAGAAACCTAGCTAAGTGCTTCTCTTTACAGAATTCTAAGGCTATACAATTAATTTTTTTCTATCTATATAAGAGTATGTAGAGAAATAACAAAGTCTAATTATGTGATAGTAAGTGATAAGTATACTTTTCCTCTTTGTGGTTATCATTCTGTTATTAGGACATCACTTTCTATCTCATCTTTGCAAAACCTACAGATACATAACAACAGTTGTTCACATTTATAGAGCAAATTTAGTTTTGCAAAATATCTTAAAACATGTTCATCACAACAACCCTGTAAAGTAGGCACTATTATTATCCTATACTTTAGAGAGGGGAAAACAAGCTCAAAGAGCTTACATAACTTGATCAAGGGTACAGAAATAAAGAGTGTATGAAATGGGATTAAGTCCCTAAATATCCCTTAATATAAGTCTAGTGTTTTAGTTAGTCACTATGTCCATCTTATAGACAACTATACAGAAACTGATGGTCTGTTGGATGTCTTTGTTTATATATTCTAAGATCTCACAATGAGTAGTTCTGACCCAAAATAACAGAACTAGAGAACCTGAGATTAAACTCCTTCCCAATATGTTCACAGATGAAGAATTCCACTTGGTGGTGTATTAAAGGATAACGGTGACAAGTCTAACTCAGAGGTAAGAAGACAAAGGTAATCACATTTCAAGCTAGGATTCAAAACAATATGAGTTCAGCCATTAGTCAAAGGTTAATAAAGTTGGACACCTTTATCCTCCTTACATTTCCTCACCCTATATTAATTTCTTTTCTTTCTCTTTCCTTCCTCCTTATTCTGTTCTGAGCTTGACTCAAGTCAACATCCTTGCGGTTTAGGTTAGAACAAACTCTTGTAATTCATATAATAGCTGATTTTTTAAAAAAAGCATTCACTTAGACAAAACACGATGATATTCAATAAGGATAGACACTGAAGACATTTTCAATTAATTCACCAGAAAATATCTCATTTTGCCTGATTTATTCAACAGGATCCAACAATCAAACCTCCAAGACTCCCCACCCCCAAATTCTCATAGCTACTTTATAGTCAATATCAATAAAAAAAAAAGTGATATTGCTCATGTCACCCCATAGTCTCTTAATACAATCAACTCTTGAATCTCATTGCCTTATAAGAAAAAAAAAAAAACTGGGCTAAGCTGCATGGTGGGGAAAAGTTAAAATCTTGCTCCTATCACACTTTATAAATACTTTCATGCCCATATCCATCCAAAATTATTTTCATTTCATAGACAGTTCCAAACTGCCTTAATATCTCTTTTTTCTACTCTCTCCTGACGTCAAAAAACTCAAAATGCATTCATGTTTAATTTTACTTCAAAATATGAGCCATTAACCACACAATATATAGACATATGCATGCATATGTATGTATGTATGTGTGTGTGTATATATATGTATATATATATATACATATATATATATATATAAACATTTTTTGCTCATAAGATGGAAATACATAGTCCTCAGTCAACCTACTAGGTATCAGATTCTGGCTTTTCCTCCATAAATGAGTGTTGGAATGTTTGTCAGGAGATATGGTTTCAAGTTCTGGCTTTGCCAGCTATGAAATATTAAGCCAGTTATTTTAACATATTGGGTCTTCATTTCTCATGTGCAACATAAGAGTGTAAACCTCAGATGATTTCTCAGGTTTTTCGAACCCTCTATTTAAATGTTCTGTAACTTCTGTGAGAGTTATAGGTGAACTACGCTTCACGTTGTAGTGTAGACTAAGAAGAAGAGGACAAGAGCCTGAACTTTTCCTTTTAGAATATGTATTTTATTATTTGAAGATTTAACCTAGGATCATGTACTCTCTTCTTCAACAGTCAACCAACTGAGAGAAATGTCTTAATTATATGATGAATGAATTTAAGTTGAGTCTTGAAGCCTGGATACAAATGGGCAAAGACTAGGGATGCATGGAGTTCTGGTTATCCTTGGCAATATCATAGCAAGCAGTTAATTAAACATTTAACCATAGAAATGCAGTTATGTGTGTATAGGACAGAGGAGTTTGTAAGACAGAGAGGAATTAAATAGTTTTCATCTCCGACTTAGCTCAAATTAGTTCTCATGAAGGATAATTTCTCTAATGAGTCAAAGAAGCAACTTTCATAAATATGGTAGGATCATCCTGGTTCAAGAAGCATTTTTTTTCTTTTTTGGAAAATGCTGGGGTCACCGACTGATCTGACTGTTTCGCAGAGATTGGATTGCTTTCTCATCATTGGGAAAGAAGCTGAGGACCAAGTATGAATTCTAGCAACATGAAACATGAGTAGGAACCTGACTGATCCTATCTTGAACAGAATTAACAGATGAGTGTTTTGAGCTCTTTCTTCTGATTTTTCTTTATTCCTTCCCAGTTGGCCATGAAAAGCAATAGTCTTTGGGTGCTGTCCCTGGTCTCTTATCTTCTTGGTGGTATGGGAAGCAGAAAGTTTTGGTTCTTTAGGTACTTTCTGTCCTGGCTCATTTATCTTCTGGAAGATAGAGCAGGAGGGAACTTAATGGTTCTTCAAATTATGTGTAGGCAGCATGGGATGGAAATATACTCTTTAGGTTGGCAAAGAAGTTACCAGTAGGCTTGTTTCTCCTTCTCTCTTCTAGGAATTAGGAAGTCCACTATGAAGTGGTGTCATAATAAGAACAACTGGGAAACCATCATCATTGCTTCTGAAACAATTTGTGCTGTGTACTTATAACTCATTCTTAAGGATTTTATTCTTATTATATGTTACTTTTCTTAAATATGTTTGGGAGGATTGTGGAATATCTCATGATAATTAATGGGCTTGAAAGACCTCAATCTATATTAGGTTTGTATGTTTATTGTTGGATTATGTGATGTAAAGTGACTATTAAATACATTTATCCTTCTTTCTTTAGCATTGTTATTGCCAAATGCATCGCTGTTTTATCTCCTATTGAATTCAATATTTAATCATCATCTCCTATGTGATAGATACTCAAAGGCATTCCATTTGCCTAGATGTCTCTGAGAGTATCATTCCTAGAAAGAACTGGGTTTTAGTGAACTCAATAAGATGGCAAATACAGAGCTTAAGAATTACCCCTACCTTTTCTTGACTTTATAACAAAATAGTATGAAGAAAAGCCCAAAAAAGACCAAAACATTGACAGTACTGACCTTTTTTATACAATCAACTAAACTTAAGAATGAACCCCTGGCTGTATATGAAAACTTTTATAATTAGAAACAAAGACAAACATTGTTGATTATCTTTTCTTAATAGCCACTGCCTGAGTTTGTGAGTTATGAAACCTTGTACTTAAGGGGCAGAACCCATCAAATGAATAAGATAAGGGCTCCATTTGAACATCTAGTGGACTAAAACTGACAGAGTGGCAGCACTTTGAACAATGTAGAATTTCAAGCCTCATTTATCCTGGGATATTGTTTGCTAACAGTTTGTAAAATAGCTGTAAAAACCAAAAACATAAGGGAGGTCCTCTTTACCCAAAAGTTATTTTGCAAATTGAGGAACATCAAACTCAGCACTGAGAAAGCCACAAAACAAAACTGGAAAGCAAAGTTACTCTTTAAAAAGTATTTTAACACAATATTCACCAAATTTGCAAATGGGAAATATCCACCAGATGAGTCATATAATATGGTGGTAAAAATCACTGATTCAATCAATATTCTACATTGAACGTAACAGACATATATTGATGCCCTACCACATACATAAGAATCAGTGTGTTCTTCCTTCATTGCCAAAGAAGACCATGCCATCAGAGAAATGATGATATGACTTGCACTTGACTTTGTTTTGAGTGAGGGAGAGTTGTGCAGGTCACCAGTATCACTTCTCCTCCAGAGCCATCTGAATCCAGTGACCAGATATTCATCAAGATGACTGGAGATGACCCAGGATGAGGCAGTTGGGGTTAAGTGACTTGCCCAAGGTCACACAGCTAGTGATTGTCAAGTGTCTGAAGGGAGATCTGAACTCAGGTCTTCCTGACTCCTGCAATGGTGCTCTATCCACTGTACCAACTAGCTGCCCCCACATGCTTAAGTCACTGTATGAGGCATTGATGGTACAAAAATAAAGATTTCTTGACTTCAAGCAGTTTATATTTTACTGGTGGTGGGGGACAAGTATGGTTATGGTATGATCACATATAGTTAAATATAAAGTATTTTAAGGATTGACAGGGCATTAATCGGTGGGGAAATTGTGGAAAGGTTTATCATTAATGCTACACCTGAGCTCAACCTTGAAGGAAGTTAAGAACTCTAATAGATATAAATCAAGAAGGAATCCATCCTACAGTATGGATGATTTGAATGATTTATGCAAATAGAAGAATGTGGGTTACTAAGCACAGATATCTGAAAACAGTTAACAGTTGATTTTTTCTGATATGTAGAAGGTATGAAGATAAGTAATATGAAACACAGAGGTAAATATACGCTACAGTCAGATTATGGCCCAAAATGCCAGTCTCCATGGTTTGTCTTTTAAATCAGAGGAAATATAGTTACTAGTGATTTTTGAGGAACACTATTCTTCCCTGTTCCAAAAAAAAAAAAAAAAAGACTTGACCAGTGTTTGTCACATGGATTAAACAAGGGAGAGAATGGATGTAAGAGGATGAATAAATAAACTATTGCAATAGTGCTAGTCACAAATGATATGAACTTGAACTCAGGGCATAGCTGTGTGGATGGAGATGAGATAGGTACAAGGGATTTTATAGAGGTTACTTGATTGGAAATATAAATTTAAGGAGATACTCAAAATTTTCCCTGATTTTGATTCCTAAATGACTAGGGCAATGATCAATGGCCAACCTCAGAAAGAATTAGAGAAGTTTAGAGATGAAGCAGAGTTACACAGAAAGATCATAAGTTTGGCTCTGCACATGTTGAATTTGATTTATTAATAGGACAACTGAAAGAAGATGTTCAGGAAAGAGTTAAAGACAGGAATCTAGAATTCAGGAGAGATGAGAGCTAGATATAAATACTTGGAACTCATTTGTAGAAACATGATAATCTTGATACACACAGAATATATATAAACAACAATTATGAAATATCTAATACTGTAGCTCTTGGAGGGAATTACACTTTGTAAATGGAGACATGGGAAATAAAATGCATAATTAGTTATTGTCTGTTCTCCTATATTAAAGTAAGTGATCAGCAAATATTTGAGTACTTACTCTGTGTCTAACCTGAGGTGTCCTAAGTTACAAGATGGAAGATCATCCCTTACTTCACTTCTAATAATTGGGCCTAGAGGCAAGACTGGATTCAGTGGCAGGGAAAATTGCCACTTATTGAATGAATAGAACACCTGCCAGAACTACCACATTTTTGTCTCTCTGAGTGTTTTCCAAGGTAGCTTTCATTAGATTTCTCTCAAATTGAATCCCAAGTAATAAGCAGAAGAAGATTCAGAGAGGAGAGAAATAGAAAGCTGTAGGGAAAATAAAAGATATATTGAAGCAACAAACTCTGACACCTTAGTAACATTTTAAAGTTTACAAAGCACTTTAGAGATATTATCAGATTTGTCCCTTATAGCCTTTTGAAGGAGATAAAAAAGGTATTATTCACTCTATTTTTTTGTGATGAAGAAATTGAGACTTAGAGAGTATGACTTGCCCAAGGACAGTATGTGGGAAAGGAAATTCAGGCTCAGATTTTCCATCTCCAATTTTAGTGTGTTTTCTCCCACCCGAGGTGTGTGCATTGGGTCAGAGAAAGAGCAAAAATGATTAAAAGAGTAAGATTCATGTGTGTGTATGTGCAGTGTGTGTGTTTAACTGAGTAAAAGGAGAAAGTGGATAATAATAAAAATCAAGGCACAAGATAGAAGACAAAGTGGTAATTATTTTAGTGGCATTATATATACGTACATACACACACACACACACACACATATATATATATATATATATATATGTATAGGTGTGTATGTATGTATTAATCTGGAAGGAAAATGGATATTCAGACAATGTCCATAAGATTCCCCAAAATTGAACAGATCAGTTAGGACAGAAAGAAAATTTTTTAAATGATGTCATTTTTGTTTTTTATATAAACATGAATGAAGTGAAGGTAATGTATAGTTTGTCTCATCTTTAAATATTATAGGACATTCTTTTTTAAATTGTGGTAGTGTTAGTTTTCAGCATCTGATTAATTTGTACTGAATCACTATCAGGAGGCAGCCGTGGAAAGGTGTTTTGTTGCTTAGAAAAATCTCTTTTTTTTTCTCATATTCATCTAAACTCTGTGCCCTCATGACTTGATCCTTGATTTGTTGACTATTGATTTCTATGCTTATTCTCTCATTCTTATAGATTTCTTTTTGATCTGGCTTACAAAATGACCTCCATCCATGTCTTATACATTCATTGTTTTTGCTGCCAAACTTTTTGTCATTTAAATCCCTTGCTGTTAAACATCTGATCTCAATATACTCAAACCAATCAGGGCTACTAAATTTCTAAATTCTGGAAATAGACATCTTATTAGTAGCTAAAATGACTTTTCCCCTATAAAATTGACAAATAAAGACAGTAATTATTTAGGGTTCTTATTTTCCCCAGGAGTCAATGCAAAAGAAGACAAAATATTAATCAAGATATCTTTAATGGACTTGACTTTTTAAAGATTCAGAGAATCCCAGATTAGGAACTTTAGATGCCATCTAGTCCAACATCTTTATTTTGTAGAAGAGGAAACTAAGAATGAAAGACATTTTTCATGACACTCATCAGCTCTAAATACTTTCCAAAACCAAAATTATTCACAAGACAAAAAAAAATCTACATCTACAATCTAAGACATCAAGAAACTCAAGAAGATAAAATCTAATGTATTAACAGTAGAAAAAGCAAAACCCTAAAGAATTCAATCAGTTCCCCTTCCCTTCCTGCACCTGTTTCCCTCTGGTCATCTAAGTCTTCCACCTGGACCCAATAACAGTCTGCCTTCAAACTAGATCACTGGTGAGGTAGACCCAACAATCCAACATGCATATCAGCCAGAGGAAGACCCTGGGGTCACATGGCAACAGTTTGTAGCCTCAAGCCCCTGGCTCGTTTATTGGACCAAAAAAGTTAAAAATTTTATAAAAAAGGTTTTTTCAAGTTTTCACTTTGAGTGAGGTAATGCCCACTCAGTAAACAGGCCTCTTTAAGTAGTGTATCAAGGGAAAAGACCTTAGCTTATAAAGGCCAAGATCTTCCACTGCATCCTGGGTCATCTCCAGTCATCCTGACCTATAACTGGACAGTAGATCCAGATGACTCTAGAGGAGAAAGTGAGGCTGGTGATTTGGCACAGCCCTCCCTCACTCAAGTCCAGTCCAATTGCAGGTCATGTCATTATCTCCCTCATATCATTGTCTTTTTCAAGAATGAACGACAAACCATGACCTATGAGTAGTCTGAGTTGTCCAAATGGGAATCCAGCTGGCCAATTCCAGTTAGGCAACTCAGCTTATCCTGTACTGTCCTATCCTGTTCTGTCCTCTCCTCTCCTCTTATTGGGTATCCTGGCCTTACCTGTGTTCTACTCAAAGGAAGGTAAATTTTGATGGCTGAAACCTACCTGGTTAAAGGACAAAATAAATTAAAGACATAAACTCACTTAAAGAAGAGAGATTGTACCTATTTGCTTATGATGGTTTACTTATGAAATCCTAGATAATAATTAGAATAACTTTTGCAAAGTGGCAGGCTATAAAACAAATCTTCAAAAATCAACATTTCTATAAAATAAAATATTAGCTATGCTATAAATAAAATAATAACTGTATTATAAATACTATAAAATAGCAACAAAATCTGAGAAACAATAAAACAGAAATCCCACCACATATAACTACAAAATGCCAAAATATTTAAGGATCAATCTAAAAAGGCATACAAAATACTTTTATCTATTCAAGTACAAAGTATTCCTTAAACAAACAACAAGTTAAATAAATGAACGCATGAGTGGTTATATCTGGGCCATAAAAATATAAATACGATAAATGTGATGATAATGATGATTGCTTTTGTTCAGTTGTTTCAGTCATGTGTGACTCTTTGTGACCCACTTTTGGTTTTTTTGAGAAAGATACTATAGTGGTTTGCTACTTCCTTCTCCAGCTCATTCTATAAATGAGGGAACCGAGGCAAACAGGATTAAATGATTTTCCCAGGGTCACATAGCTAGTATATTTCTGAGGCCAGATTTGTACTTATAAAGATGAGTCTTCCTGATTCTAAGCACAATGCTCTATCCACTGCAGCACCTAGCTACCCAATGATGATGATTTGCTGGCATTTACATAAAACTTAAATGTTTAAAATGTGTTCTACACCTGTTATCTTACTTGATTCTCACAACAGTCTTATGAGGTAAGTTATATTGTGAGAACCAGAATAACTACATTTTGTGAACAACCTCCATTTTGAGACATTCCTGTAAATCACCTGATTTGGGGGAATTCTACTTATTCACTCACCTCCTACCAACTCAAAAAGTCATAAATCCATGGTTCGAAAAAATCAGATTACTTAATGCTGTATCCTGTCTTCTAGCCTTTCTATTGTTTGTTTTTAATGCATAAAAATCTGTGAATAATCTGTATTCAGGATCCTTGTGCCTGCTATGGGGCTCTAAATTCAATTGATTGTATGCTTTGCTAATAAATTGCATTACTTGGACTTCTGAGTCCTTGGTCATTATAAATCCACCCATGAAAGATTTTGATGAACCTAAATGAAGACAGGAGGTTCAAGAGAGGACCACAACCCCTGGGATGGACTTTCAAAAGAACTTCCTAGAGTTCTCTGGTCAACCTTTTCATCACGGGACTTTTCCAAGGAAATCGCGCCAGAGGTTGAGCTCTGCGTGCATCTCAAATTCTTCAAAAGTAAGGTAAGCCCCTTCACTGTTTGTGAAACTAGATCAATGATATAATTAGATCCAGTAATAGCATACTGAAAGGAATCCCCTGGGGGGGAGGGGGGAGGAATATATGTCCTGGAACCAGGGGAAGATCTTGTTTCAATCATGAATGACAAAACAAAACACAATCCAAAAATACCCCAAAAAACACTATTGAAGTATGTGAAATTTGGTCTAAAACTGCAAGAGATTCAGCTGGTAACATGTTTTGGCTCTAATGTGGCACTTTTCATTATTGCAAATTAAAGAAATAAAGACTAGATGTTAAAAATCCTCATTCATGTCAGATGCAATATTGTGCAATATTGGTTTCACTGATCACTTCATCTGACAGATTGTATTCAACAACAGTTAAAGGGTTTTCTTATTTCTACCCTCTCCTGCCTATCTCTTTAGCCTCTTCTATCTAGCACCACCCTCTCTGTTCCTTTGACTTCCTTATCTCAAACTGCTAGGCAAGCTACCATGCAGGCTTACCCTTTTCCTTCCTTCCTTCTCGGCTTTTTCATCTTACTCCCCTCCTCTTGTAATAGGAGATTTGATCTGCTTTGAACATGAGGGACCTGCTAGAAGCATCTTTCCTCCTCAAGAAAGACTTGCCTAATCCAACTAATCCTGAAATTATGCTACCCATCCTAAATCATCAACATTTTAGTTCCTCTGATCTCTTCATATGGCTGAGAGATACTCTTAAATTGTAATGAGAATCCTGGAGCTGTTATGACCCAATTTCAGATCATATTTAGAGGTTATAATCCAACCAAGAAGAAGTAATTGATTTGATAATGACTTTATTCTCCTTGGGAGAGAGAACAGCCCATACATAGGTAACAAATAGACAAGTTCTGGTGGATGGGGCAGCTCCCAGACCCGGGTATCTTCCCAAATGGCTTTTAGAAAACCCACATTGGAATCCAAATGTCCAAACCAGTTACACCAGATTACAGAAGGCCAGGAAGTATTTAATTGATCAGGTGCTTGGAGGCATGTGCTATCTGCCCTAAGAACTGGAGCAAATTCCAAAAAACTATTCAAGAAGAAAATGGAACTCCTAACTGCTTTTAGGATAGGCTGTGTATCAGTGTTAAATGGAATGCAGGATTAGACCCAGTCAACCCACAAAATCAAGAATCATTAATCTCCACTTCGTTAATCAATCTCACTCAGAAATATGGAAGCATTTCCATAAAATTGCCCTGAATGGTATGAGAAGGGCATAGGGGAGTTGGAAAGCATTACCATTGGATAGGAAAAAAAAAAAAAAAACCAAGCCAAAACCTTGGACAATCCTGGCCCCTTCTCAAGCATCTCTGGCTCTCTTTAGAGCTCTACCAGGAAACCCTGGACTATATTAATTCTTTTATTTTCACAAAAAAGACTATTTTGCCAAGAATGTAGAAAGAAGTGGGACTTAAAACTGAAAATAAAAAGGGTCATAGAACAGCTTAGGGAAGGTCTTTGGCCTACGAATGAGGGAGGAGCAGGGACAATAGATTCTGATTCTGATCTTTACTTCTGATCCTGATAACCTTGCCCCAATTTCTCCAGTCTCTGCTTTTCTCCATAGTACTGAACCCTCAGTCTCCCTTGGTAACATGATATATATTTGCAGAGTAGATACTAGGCCTTCAAATTTCATTTGATGAGCAAACCAGATTCTGACTGTACTACTCTTGTATATCTAAATATGATTGGGATCATGAGGAAACCTCAATGTCCCCAAATTTTCTCCCTGCATAGTTACAATTGGCCCTCTCTTAGTGGAGCATTGTTTTCTCCTCATGCCAAAGTCTCTTATTAATGTACTGATCTATGAATTTGTTAACTTATGTATTATACGTATTTATAATATATTTATATATATATATTCTCTCATTGATTCTCTGTAATTGCAACTCCCTAAGGACTTCCTCTCTGTTCCCTGTATTGGTTCAGAACACCCAAGAGATCCTTGATGGTAGTCCAGGGATTCCATCTGACATCCCTAATTCTGTATGGTGACTTCATCCTCAAATGTAGGATTGCTAGAAATCCTCTTTCCCTCTCGTTATCAAGACTAAAGGAGGCCCCTCCACCATCCATTCTTCCATATTTTTCATCAAAGGTACTACACTCATTATTGACTTTGAAAGGTCAAGGTGTTATTGTTCCATGTAAATCTTTTAAATTTCCTATCCTTGCTGTTAAGAAACCCAAGCCAGGCCCTGATGGTAACCTGTTTATCCTTTTTGTGCAAGACCTTATTGCTATTGTTGTTCAGGCATGTTCAGCTCTTTGTGACCCCACGGACTTTAGCATGCCGATATTGTCCATGGAGTGTTCTTGGTGAAAAACTGAAATGGCTTGACATTTCCTTCTCCGGTGGATTAAGGCAAATGTAGTTTAAGTGACTTGCCCACAGATACAGAGTTAGTTGTTGTATGAGGGCAGATTTAAACTCAAGTCTTCCTAATTCCAGGCCCTAGTGCTCTTTCCACTGAACTGCCTAGCTGCCTGCAAGACTTAAGTGTCATTAAATCCTATGTTTAGATCAGACAAACAGTACTTCCCAATCTTGTGACCATCATCTTCTCAAATCCCACTGCCTGTTTTCGTGCATTAGAGCTTTGCTCACTTTTTTTAAGTACCCCTATTCATTCAGATTCCTGTTTGCCTTCATTTGAAAGAAGACACAATGGAAAGGAACTCCTCTGCCTTGAGGATATATAGAAACCTCATTCTGTTCTCTGAAATCTTGCAATTGTACTTGGTTTTCATCTCATTCAAGGGCTCCTCACTCATTCAATATACTGATAACCTCAAAGCTTGTATAGGTTTTTCAACCTTATCAGTTCCCATAACCAAATGCTATTTAGGGAACACCCAGATATTGCCACCAGTGCATTTTGTCCTTTGGTGAGATCACTAAGCCTCTAATTTTCCTAAGCAAAGATAACGTTTCAGAACACTTACAACTTGAACCAGAATATCTTCTATCTTAGAGGACCTCAAGAAAGCCCTGTTACTAACTCCAGGACTGCAACTTCTAGATTATAATATTCTCTTTTTTCTTTTTGAATACAAACATAAGGAGGTGACTTCAGGGGTCTTCATTCAATCTCTTAGATCTTCTCTTCACCCTGTAGCATTTTACTCTGCTCAGCTAGATTCAGTGGTTGCAGGGGCTGCATTCTGAATGCAAGCATTAGCAACCACCACCCTTTTAGTTGAGAAGGTAGGTGATTTGGTTTTAGATGCCCCACTTATAATGCAGTGCCCACATGCATGCCTAAGTCTGTCCACTATAGAGTCTGACTCATTTTTGGTATCGATTACTTCATTTGCTGGGTCAAGGTACTTGAGGTTCTAAGGCCACAGCAAGTTCCTAGCTAAAGGGTCTATTTCTCAAAGAAATTGTGCCTCAGGTTTGATCTTCTTGCTTTCATTGATTCAAATAAGGGATCTCATTTCACAGACATGATCCTTTTTCAGATTTATTACCTGCCCAGTTTCATGCCTCAGAGTTTTGGTCAGGTTGAAAATAGGAACATAGCACAAAACACTTGATTGGCAAACTATTTTCTGAAACATATCTTAAGAACATTGTTATACTTCCTCATATTTTATTTTATCTGCAAAGCCTAACAATAGTGGGAATGACACCTTTCTCCTTTTGAAATGGTTTTGGTAATCTTCCTGTAAAAACAAAACTTTTTTCCCAAGAATATGCATCATTACTAGAAGGAGAGTCTTCTATTGCTTCTTATATATGGGAACTACAAAGTGGATTGAGGGAACTTCATGACATGGGGTCTGGAATCCAGACTGGGCCTTTGAATTTTTCACTACATAATTTTCACCCTCAAGATAAAATATAGATCAAGAATTTCCAGCAGTGGAGCAGAGCCAAAATGGAGGAGCAGAAGGATGCACCTCTAGGAATTCTTCTCTGACACCCCATAAAATACTTGTAAAAATGATTCTAAACAAATTCTAGAGCAGCAGAAGCCACAAAACAACAGAATTAAATAGATTTCCAGCCCAAGGCAGCCTAGAAGGTGGACAGGAAAGATCTATCACACCAGTGAAGAGCAGAGCGTGGGCCACAACAAAGCAATGACAGGACTGGAGCTGGCTTAAAGATGCCACTGGCAGCAGCTGCAGGGCCCAGATCCCTCAACTCACAAACACCAAAAACAGCTTCAAAGGTCAGTGAGAAAGCACTTTCACTTGGGTGAGAAGGGAACACAGCAATCTAGCCCCTGGTCCCAGGCAGCTGTAGCTTCCATTGTTGGAGCCTTGGCCTAAATCCCCTGGGGCAATTGAGCCACTGATCTGAATCTAAGTGCTAAGTGTCAGCCCTAGGGTGAGGAGGAGTGCTGCCTATCTTGGTGGAGTTGGTGGAGGCTCTGGAGAGGGAACCTTACTCACAGACCAGAGGGCAGGTCAGGAGAGGAATAAACTCCTCTCCCTTGATTGTATCACCTTGGATGAACTGAAAATTTGCAGGTCCCTAGAGTATACTCTCCCCATGACAAAGAACCCAAAATTCAAATAACTGACTGGGAAAA